>NW_015537958.1:574319-590036 GCF_001515605.1 Sinocyclocheilus anshuiensis
TATATATATATATATATATATATATATATATATATATATATATATATATACATATACAGTATAACTAGTAAAAATGCTTCTTTGCATTTTACTTTATGTATTTGTGTTTGTTTGTTTATTCATTGCACATATGCACATACTGTAATTTTATCACCATAATGATCATTTGAGTTTCTCTTGTGCTTTGATGACAGCAACACTCGAGCCACAAGTATGGGTAAAACCTGATGATCATGTTCTTAAACATGATTTGAGATCATCCAAAGAGAATATTTTGCCTAAATAGAAGCAAGAAAACAAAACTGTCTGTAAAATGTTCACTTAATCAGTTTCCCAAATTGTATTATTCGGTTAGTCACAGCATCACATTTTACATAGCTACTTTTGTTTGTTTTAAAATTTGTAGAATCCTAATCTTTACTCATTTCCAGATTTGATTAAAACCCATTTAAGACCACCGGCAACTATAGTTGCCACAGTTTATAGTTGTCATTTTCCTTTTGTAAGTATTTTTCTAGATGTTATCCATGTTTTATTTCTCAATGACATGCAAGCAAACAACCACATAAAGGATTTCAAGAAACAAAAAAAAGGTATTCACTTCCTTCCTGTCACATGAGGCTGTCAAGTTCCTACCCCTACTACCGGGAAGCATGGCGAAGGCAAACCCTCCCAAAGAAATGTAATTTTCATGTTACTAATAAGTATTTTTTGTTGACATATATATATCTACATAATCATGAAGGTCTCTAGAATTATCCAAACAAAACAAATCTTCCAGGAGATCTATAGTTTTTTGTATACTTAGTCAAAAGTCCAAGTAGCAACTATAGTTGCCGGTGGGCAAATGACTTGTAAGTACATATCATGGGGAAATGGGGTATACTGTGTTAATAGGTTAATAAATCAAGGTTATTAGTCTTGTTTAGTGCTTTTTGCTTTCATAATATCCCACCTAAAACATAACTTAACCCTTTAACTGACATCTCTACTGTACAGTAGACCTTAATTTGATAGGGAATAAATCTGTCAAAAGGAGGAGATGAGAGAGCAATCTGTCCACAGCTCTACTGCCGCACTTCTGATTCTGCTTTTGCCATGGGGGGTGGGAATTTCCAGTTTTCAAGTGACAGCAGCAGTTTACAAACTTCCGTCAGTCACACAAAAGGAAGAATGGAAAGATAAAGAGCTATTTTTATTACTAGTAGCTTATGATTCCATTATAATGTTGAAATTCAGACAAGTAATGAGTTTACATTGACATTATTTTATGACATCACCTACTAAAGTCAGCCATTGAATACTATGGGCCTAAAAAAATGCGTAATTTTCTTTCAGGTATACCTTTTTTATTATACAGATGTAATATTTTCTTAATTCTATTTATTTTTATTTATTTATTTATTTCATTTAACTAACACACCTCTAAGAATGAAAATACCTACATCTTCAATAATAAGTAAATAAATAAACAAGCAATCATGGGTGTAGTCTACACATGACAATTATTTAAATAATCATATATTTTAAAAATAATATCATTAATTTCATGAATATCAATGACTTTTGTCAGGGTTAATCCATTTGACCTAATCAATATGTGCCTATTCATAAAATATGTGATATTTTACATATTTACATATAGTATGAAAATATGTTTATGCAAATATATTACTTTATGTAACTACTTGTACCTTCACTGCAGTACTCAGGCTACTTATACTAAAACTGCTTACGTAAGGGAAAGTTTACCCAAGAATGGAAATTGTGTCATCATTGTCATCTTCAAGTTGCAAACCTATGAGATTCTTTCTTCTGTTGAGCACAAAAGAAGATATTTTGCAGAATGTTGGTAACCAAACAGTGAAATGTGTAATTTTCTTTCAGGTATACCTTTTTTATTATATAGATGTAATATTTTCTTCATTCTATTTATTTTTATTTATTTATTTTCATTTAACTTTTTGATACACAATACCCTGTTGGGGCAACTTAATGGCTGCACTTTGTTCTGCACTTTGTTCCAACGCTTTAAGACAAATTGATTTGCCCACCGGCAACTATAGTTGCCGCACATTCAAAAAAAACAAAAACCTAGGGAAAATAAATGCAGAACATGTTCACAGGACACAAGTAACATGACTATATGCAAGTAACCATTCAGAAAATTTTGGGCACAAATGGGTTAAGGGAAACTGGTCTCAGGAAAGGTGGTTTTCCAGAATGTATAGCTTGCCAATGCAGATGTTATTTTTATGTGCATATCTGATGTATTTATAGCATTTTTACATACATAAAATAATTTCTATACACTTTTTGAACTGGGTCATTAAGTGCTGCTGAACCTTTCCTGCCCAATGTCCACACACTAATCATTTGTCTCTCAGCCTCCTGTACAATCTGTTCAGGATTATGTTCCCAAACATGGTGAGTCTTGAGGTCCAACTAGCATAAGAACAACCGGCTCCATTTGTCCATGATCTCCAAAACAAGCACAGTATGGATGCTCAGATAACAGACTGGAGGGGCTCACATGCACCAGAGCGGAGATGATAGGCAGAGTTTAACTCACTTAATGTGATGGGATTTACTGTTCAATCAAAACAGTTTGTGCTTGTCTCACACAATTCTACAAAAAAATAAATAAAAATAAAGGATACCACATGCATGCTTTGTTTGCAGAACATTTGCATAGTAATTTGTATTAAAATGTATACATTACTTCTTAATGAATGAATGCTATGAATTGTGGGCTTTAGTTTGATGAAATGAAATATTGCCATGGAAATTGGCTTTTTTATTGATCTGTTAATATATTTATATTAGGCTATTACCCATTTACTAGAGATGTAATGCTATTACATTACTTTTGACTTTTTAATATTTCATTATTGATGTAAGAGAAAAGTGAGTGGCATTTATTTATTAATTTATTGTTCTTCATATAATATCTGACACCAGGTTATTGGCTGTACCCAAAACTTAGTGTTGTGTAATAGTCAGTTTTAGAACGATTTTAATATGCAATGGATTATCAAAATTAAAACAACACAAAGAACATAATATTTTCAGGAAATTATTATTATTGACATAATTTAAGGGAAAAAATAACAGATATTGATTTATGTCGAAAACCAACAAACAGCAAATAAAATTAGCAGCACTATGCACTTTTTGTTTGCATAAACACTAAAATATTAATATTAAAGATGATGGCTGGATTTTAAACAAACAAAAACAATCTTGGTTGGGTGACTTACAACATAACATTATCTACTGACATGTACTATATGTTCAAATAAAGAAAAAAAAAAGGTTTTCTGAAATGATAACCTCACATTCCATAACTCATTTTTAAGAAAATGATCAAAATCATTAATTATAGGCATTTTATCTGCTCCATAAACAATTCTACATAGGCTGCCTTATTATGCAAAGTGTCGAGATTTTTAGAATACACATTAGCTCGTTTTCCATCTACAGGTTAAGATTTACTAAAAAAATTGATCCGATTTTCACATTCATCTGAACAAAAAAAGCAGGCAGGCTGAATGAAAATGTAACTCCACTGTCTGACAGCAGGTGGCACTGATGGAACAGCAGAATTAAAGTGGTTTCCCCGGTAACCGCTGTAAACAAAGCAGCGCTGCGCTAATGAACACTTCTTTAACTTACACGGAGAGAAGATGAAAAGCAAATCATGCCATCAAAACTTTTATGAAGACAGTTCCCCCTTATGCATTCACAGAATTAATTCAACCATCATTCTTTCATTTAATTTCTTTCAGCTCTCTGCCTTCCTTCATGATTTCACACAAAATGAAACACTGCACATTGCGCCTGCGTGAGACTGTTAATTTTTGATTAAAGGCACAATATGTACGATTTTTGTAATAAAATAACCAAAAACCACTTGCACCGTGTGGTATATTTCATGCAGTTGTGTACTTGCGTTATCCCAAAAATTCCCAAGGATTTGTAAATCCAGAGAAATTGCAGTTTTAAATAATGGCTCGTCCCTTGTCAATGTCACCTATCAATTACGTAATATCCGCACTAAACTATTGCGTCACTGAGCTGTATATTGCGGACAAGACCTATACTTCATGACAGGGAAACTTATTACAATGTTTCTTTTTGCATTTCGCATTAGGTCATGTTAGGTAAATTATGATGTTACTGAAACCATCTACAACACTTTTTTTTCAACATTTGCAAATCTATTTTGAATGAAAGCTGTTTCCTGTCCTGCAAGGCAACACACTGAACTGGTTTTGTATTAAAGCAGCGTCTGCAGTTTTGATAACAGGAAATAACATCTGCAATCTTGCTCAAGGCTTTCTGCAATACTCATTTGTTTTCATCATTCTTCATCAAACTAATATTGCCACCAAACAATCCAAAGGGCTCGGAAAATAACCCTTGATACAGTAGAAAATAAAAAATGTTTTTTTTTTTTTTAATACATACATATTGAGCTTCACATTGCTCTAAAACATAGTTGAATGAGACAAATGCAGGACGATGGAAATATTTGTTTTTAAGTTTGAAAGTACAAATGGGTTCCCTATCAATACTTCACTCGTACTGCGTCGCAAGACGCTTATGGGGAAAACTACTTTTTTATCCTGCTTGGGTAAGCCCCACGCGGAAGCCGCTCTGACCGAGATGGATTGTTCACATTGCGTGAACATGAGCCACTCTGCCACTCTCGCCACTCTGCGCGCTCTGATCACTTTCTTTTTAGAGAGCGAAACCTCCCCTCGCGCCCTCCCGTTTTTGTCCTCCCAGGGATCTGTGAAGAAAAAACAATGGGGCAAAGGGACTAAGCGCTCGGCCACGAGCGAGCTCGCACCGGCCCAGATCCTGCGCACCTCGCCCCCACCAAGCAGAGAGTATTCTCCCGTTCCCTTCGAACACGCAGACCAGCGTCCCTCGGCTGATGCGAGCGACATGGTCTCGTGCGGTCCCGTCGAGAACGAGCTATTAGATGACAGCATGTCTCTAATAGCATCAGACATGGAGGAGATGTGGGGCTCTATTGCTGATCCCGCCCCTTCATCGTCTGCCGAGCCCAGCGACTCTAAGCCAGGGATTGATGTCAAACTTTTCCGCATCCTCTCTAAGACAGTTGAGGAGCTGGGATTGGAGTGGTCTATGCAGGAGGAGCCCACTCGTAGCCGTCTGGACGAATGGTTCCTGCCGGGGCACCACCAGGCCCCTCGTCAGCGAGCCTCTCAGTTTTTCCCGGAGGTCCATGACGAGCTTACGAAGTAGCTCCAGCAATCTAGTGGTGCTGGAGCACCACTTATGGCTAAACCTCACCGAGATTAAGGAAGCTGACCAGGTTCCCTTCCTCGACTCCCTGGTCTCCCCTACGGGGCTGTTTGGACCTGCCGTCGAGGGGTTTGCAGAGCGATTCACCGCGGCTCAGAAGTCGTCCCAGGCCATGCAACACTTCTGAAATGAAACACTCCAGCTCTGCAACGGCCACCAGTCGCCCCAAGCCTGCTCCTGCGCAGCAGCCAGCTAAAGCTGCTACGTCGCCTGCTCAGCCTGCTCAAAAGCCTGAGCCCCGACAGCGTTCCTGCTCGGCCAGATGCTATCCCTTTCCAAAGCACCAAGGACCTCGGCCCCATGCTGAACTTGGACCCTGCACCCCCGGCGTCGTCCTGATCCGCTGGAAAGGAAGAGGAGGGGGCAAGGTCTCGCAAGTGCCGGACCACCCCCGAAACGCCCTCTGTTGTCCCCTCAAGCACACCGTTCAGTTCTGGGTGCCAGTGGCAGTATGTTTGTTCCAGAAATTGTTGTGAATCACAGGCCCATTCTAAAAGCGCCCTCACACATAGTGTGATAGCGAGAAAAATAAAAAACAAACATTTTCAAAAAAAGAGCAAATTTCCTCTTCCAGTTATCATGAGTGTCGACTCACCACCTGAATTAATCCAACCCCTTGTCACACGGGCCGAGGCCTGTCGGGCCATCCCCGGAGTGTCTCATTGGGTTCTGGGGATTATAGAATGAGGTTATTCACTTCAGTATGCTCGAAGACCCCCGAGGTTCAACGGAGTGGTCTCCACCTCAGTGCACAGCAGGAACACTCACGTTCTGTGAGCCGAGGTAAAGAATTTGCTAGCAAAAGGAGCCGTAGAAACAGTTCCACCAGCTCAGAGCGAGTCAGGCTTCTACAGCCGTTACTTCCTCTCTCTGGCTCCCCGCACTTTTACGAAGTGCATGGACGCAGCCCTCTCCCCTCTGAGACAGATGGGAATCCGTTTCCTGAATTACCTGAATTACTTTGCTCAAGGCCAGTTCATATCAGTCGTTCCTCTTTCATGGCACAGCGGGATTGTATTGGTTCCCCATAAGCGTCTAGCGACGCAGTACGAGTGAAGTGTCGATAGGGAACTTATTCGGTTACTTTCGTAACCTCAGTTCCCTGAGATACGGGAACGAGTACTGCGTTCCTTGCCGTGCCATGACGCTGCACGACTCGGTGTCATTGCTTCAGTCGAACTGACCTGAGATCCTATGGCGAAATGCCCGCTTATATAGCCAGATGGCCCCGCCCATTCTGGCGGGCTTCACTGCCATTGGTTCGTTTCATAATCACTGCACGAACCAATGGCCGTGCAGTTACACTGCGTGATTGAATAAGTCTTCAGTCCTCGGAGAAAAAGGAGTTTTCCCCATTCCCCAGTACTCGTTCACATATCTCAGGGAACCGAGGTTACGAATGTAACCGAGTACGTTTCCAATAATCCCAGCAATAAACTGTTTTAAGAAAACCAAAATGGGATAGAAACTAACAATTGGTTTATATCTGGGGGGACATTGAGTTAGGCCTGTTTCACATCATGCACGTAAGAGACGATGCTGCTCTCACACTGGCAGAGTTTCTGCTGTTTACAGTGATATCTGCATTAGTACATTAAGTGTTTAATTTAATAATGGCCATAAATTAACCATAAATTAACCATTAACCAATCTGATAATTGTGAGATCTAAATTCCACAAAGAGCAGAAGTCAAACCTCAGAGTTTAGCTATAAAGTACATACATTGTCTGAATTCAGTTAGATTTACGGAGTAGAAACAGTTTTATGTGCCATTGCTTCATACATTTACAATGAATTTCTTGATTTTCTGCTATGTTCAGCATGTTATATGCAGAAAAAAAGACACACACACACACACAAAAAAAAAGGAATAGGTACTGAAACAACTTGCAACTACGATTATGCTACAGAGGACAGTGTAAGTGTTGTAACATGTTAATACGGGAGCTGAAATTAATATGTGCTACTGTAAAACAGGCCTTAGGCTGATACCTTGCTTAACAGTTATGGAAGCCTGTAGCAGCTCTAGGTTTTCACAGCAAACGGGCCCTTCAACATCTACCGTGTCCAATTGCAGCTTTGATAGACATTGTGGCGGGACAATTTCAATTGTGCAATTTCCTCAGAAGCAGTATTTTTGTGCAACTTTCCGATTTTCTAGGGAGTAAGAACAAGTGGTATGAAATGGGATTAATATTAGAGACAATTTCTCTGACAAAGCCATTCACTTTCTTGTTCTGTCTGAATTGGCGCTAGTTCAGCGGTGAGGCTCTTATAGACCAAGGTGATAAAGAGCTCTCCGTCTTGTCTGCTTTTGTCCTGCACTACAGGAAAGCGCAAGGAGCTTTCTAAAGGTCATTTTATCGACTGAACACAACTCCATTTTGAGAAGTGAGAAGAAACTACAGAGCCTTTAGCTCCTTGGCTAAAAAAAAAAAATCTCATGGTTTCAAAGTGAATTTGGTGTGTCTTAACAAATCGATAATTAAAAGGATTAATCATCTTCATGTTTGGCACATTCCAAAGGCTTGAATTAAAGCGGTCTTTCACACATTCATACATGAGGTATTTTGAGAAGTTGTGTATTTAACACATTCTTCTAATATCATATGCATTCACACATATAGTTATGTTATTTGGATAATTAAAAGCAGAGTTTTAAAGAAACTAAACTGGAGTTTTGCCCATTTTTATTTTATATTTACAAACTGTCATACCAACCAAAACCTTTTTATAGC
Source organism: Sinocyclocheilus anshuiensis (assembly GCF_001515605.1). Lineage (NCBI taxonomy): Eukaryota > Metazoa > Chordata > Actinopteri > Cypriniformes > Cyprinidae > Sinocyclocheilus > Sinocyclocheilus anshuiensis. Next base: position 582,396 of record NW_015537958.1, read on the forward strand.
CTTAAGGCTACATGCACTCTAAAATAATTCCATACAAATTGGGCACAATGTACTGTATTAATATAAAGGCATTTTTCTTGTACCTATTGTACCTGTATTTTGTATTTTGCCACTCATAGCATTGTGTTTTAGGGTTAACGGAAATTGTCCATACAATGAATGGGTAATTTCCTGTCAGAAAATGATTAGTACATTTTCCTTTTTTTTCTTTTTTCTTTTTTCTTTTCTTTGTTTCTCTTTCCCTGGGTCTAGTCTAATAACCTTATTTATCAGAGATATTGCAAACATCTATCTCACTGTTAAAGTGTTAATAATGCTGAGACCAAGGGTTCAGTTTCTAGACAAAAATGTGTATGTCAGATTTATTTATTAAATGTGAACGCAATTTAATTGGTCATAAATTGTAAGTACAAAAGTATTTTTTCCCCACTTGTTTCAAGTATTAACCTCATGATAATATAGTATTTCTTATTTTGTAACAGACTTTTTTTTTTTGTGGCAGTACTCTTATCAGTTGTCTTGTTGCTCATTTGTTAGTGTTGCTGTTAAAGGTCTATCTTCACCAGATACACAGCTGTTGGCCTTTATCTGTGCACCTGATGATAAGCCAGTTGGATCAATGGATGAAAAAAAGTACATGTGAATGATGCTGAAATCCGATTTAAGGATTCGACCTGATTGCTGATATAAGTGATATATCTAATGAGGTGCCAGAGCAGCGCTAGATTATTTCAAAGGTGTTCTGTTATGTTCTTTCCACAGTCATTAGGGTGCTGCAACCATGTTCTGAAATAATGTGCAATAGCATATGAAATATACATGCTTGACGGTGGCAGAAAGATTCAGTAGCCACCAATAAATACATGATGAATGTTGTGTTTAGAGCCTTCATTGCTTGCACTACACAACAGCTCCAGCCAGCTGGCGTGCAACACTCTGAGGATGTCTGATGCATTTTCAAGAGTCCTGAAAGAGAACTTCGGTGTCTTGTGAACAAGTATGAATTCAGAGATAATGCCAAAACACTTAGGTTAGACAAGTTCATAGTGATTGTTGTTGTGTTTGTGACATTGTGTGCTTTACAGCTTTTTGCACCAAAATCATTTGTCTGCTTTGGGAAAAACAGCATAAATTAACTTTTTTTCCCCTACATTTTCTGAAGAAAATGTGACAGATGTTTGCCAATGCAAAACTCACATGAGGTTTGGATGTGAGGTGTTGCCAGGTCGTTGTTATGCTGTTGCCAAGGTGTTCCAAGTGGCTGCTAGAATGTTGATAGCATGTTTTGGGTGGTTCTTATGGCTTTTGTAGACTGTTTCTAGGACTGTAATATTGTAATTGTTGCTTTAACGATTATCAAGTATGTCACTCTCTTTGCAAAAAAAAACCACAAACAAAAACCCATATTGAGAGTCCAAAACCATTCACTGCGTGATGACGACTGTTAGAATGCAGTTAGAATGTCCCTACAGGGCTCGCAAAATCCCTTCGGGCAGGCATTCTTCATATTTTGGTAGCCCAAAATGAATTTAACTAGCCTGAATAAAAAAGATATCGGCTGAACTTCACTGTGGACTAATCAGCATGATCGAAAACTTCAGTGATCATATGCTTTTCTTCAAATAACAAGTCAAGGCTGCAACATCTCACAGTTTGGATCATATTACAGGTTTTCAGTCACACATCAGATTGTTTTTTTGGTTGTCTTGTGTTGATTAGTAGCTTAACTAATAAACACAAGACAATAAAAGACAAGTGAACTGTCAGTAATAAAATAAGAACAAAACAAATTACAAGTTTAGATAAAATATAACAAAGCTACAAATAAAGTAAGGTCTAATATTCGTTTTCGGGCAAAGAAATGTAATAATTAAAAATAAAATAACACTCCATAGTGTTCACTGTATAAATTAAATAGAGATTAATCTTTGTTAAGCTTGTGTTTTGTTGTTTGATTAACATTAATGATACAGACAGCAGCAGGTTGCTGTCCCTTTAAGACCTGACACATGGATCTAATATACAAATTTCACTTTAAACATAACCGACTGTTTAAGAGAATACTTGCAGAGACCATCATTTTGTGTGTGTGTCCGTTCAAGCTCAAGGAGACACGAAAAAGGAATAAATTCTGTGTTTGCATGCTTTATAAAACGTGGATGTTTGCATGCTTTGTGTGTCTGACCACAAATAACAGTGAGCAAGTACCAAATTGAGTTCTCTTTCACCTCTTCTTGTGCTTGAATGGTTTAAAACGCTTGAATGTTTAAATTGGCAAGACTTAGAAACATGTGCAAATTAAAATTTAAAATTAATTTAAAAATAAGAAAATAATAATACCATATAAGCAGGGTAGGGGCATGTATGGTAACTTATTAAACTGTAAAATGACTGTAAAACATGGTTTACAGTTGATATACAGGTTTTCAAAAATCACCTGCACCACATCATTGCTTGTATTAGTAAGAATGAGAACAGAGTGAAAATATACCATATATTTTTGAAACTGTACGAGGAAAGTCCACTGATGTGTTACCAGCATAAGTCTATGTAAGTTACATAATCAGATTACTTATTTCAAGTAAAAGTGATCAATCATGAAAATTATGAGCGTTTAAGCAAAAAAAAAAATAATATATAAGAGATATGCTTTTCCGCTCTATTTATTGCAATGATGTTATCTGTAATAGAGTTTTAACTGGTTTACATGTTTTCGTAAATCCATTTTATTCCTCTTAACATTTTTGTAATGTGTATGTGTCTTTAAGAATTGTATGGTTGGCCTGAAGAAGGAACAGTATAAAGAGAGCAGCATGGTCAACACATAAAAAAGCGACTAACAGGAGTTTCCATTGTGTGGACTTACATTTCCAGATACACTTGCAAGCTTCTGGATTATCACTTATCTTGGACTGTATATGCATTGGTGGACTCTCACTTTGGACTTTTTCAGCACACTAGGATTCTTGGACTGTATTCTTGGTATGGCACAATGAACTATATGTTTTAACAGACTGAGTTTTCCTGGTTTTATTGTTTTGTTTTAAAGTCCCCTGAACTTTGTGAATACACCATGCTTACTAACTCATCTCTGTTTTATGTCAGTCTTTTACCACCTACAAACCTCTCACACAGTAAAATCTGACCCTGTTGTAAACTTTGTATCCCAGCCTGTTAGGCTGATCGTTACAGGTTATGGTGGCATTTTGGGCAGTACCTTGAGGTCTGAACTGCAAATGTAAATGATATAAATGATGAGTTACCAGTTTTTGGCTGAAAAACTGTTTTCCTGAGCAAGTGTAACAGGGGAAATATATTCATTATGAATTTTGCCAAAATGTTTGTTCATGCCATCATATTTTATTATGTTCATTATTACTAAGAAGCATTTGGTGCATCAGAGAAGAGGGGGTATGGGGACGGTGACCATGATTTCACCAAGTACAACATGTTCCTGGATCAACAAGGATGTTGATCCAGGAACATGTTGTACTTGGTGAAATCACGGTCACCGTCCCCATACCCCCTCTTCTTTGATGCACCAAATGCCTCTTAGTAATTCAAATCATCAAACAAAATTCAAATCAACCAATCAGAATTGAGGGATAAGTTTTCAAGAAATGTCAGTTTTAGGTTTACAATCAGGGTTAGATGCTTCTACACCATTGTTATTCATATATCATTTAAATCTGATTTTAGGAATAAATTATGGGTAGGGATTGGGTTAGGTCTAAATTTGTGGACAGTAATGTTGATCCAGAAACATGTCTTACAGGCAAATGCAAATGAGTAAGTGATTAAGGTCGTAATTTCTCTTCAGTTTCAAGCAAGCAGATTCATGCAAGCTGTTGAGGTGAATGGCAGGTAAATCTATCTCCGGTAAGGTGGAAACAAAATGTTAACATGAATAACTTTGTTCTAAAAAAAAAATAAATAAATAATATTTGTTTCAAAATAATAATTATGTCAATTCATTAGATTTTGGGGTCATATAAAACACAGCGTTGAAAAACAATTGAAGCTTTATGTGTCAAGTTTGATGCCGAGCACATGGCAAACGCGTGGAATGTGTTGCGTTTCTCCTTTTTGTATATTTGTTTTGTCTATTTGTACATGTATGTTTTTATTTGCGGTTTTGTCACCGAATTGTCTGTTGGGTGTTTTCTCATGTATTCTCACGTATTCTCACCGTTTGTTCTGTGAGATTTTTTTTTTTTATTCTTGTAAAATAAAAAAAATAAAAATGAGCTCGTACTTGTGTAAAAGTTGATTTAATACTCTTTAAGTCACAAGTTTCATACAAGCTGTCGAGGTGAATGGCAGTTATGGGATGAACACTGTTTTGTCTGTTTGGTGTTTTCTCACATATTCTCAGTAAACATGTCACATAGATTAGCTCAAACCATCATCTTCATGTGGTCCTTTGGGGGGAAGAGTCACGTGAGAGAACAGGAGTGGTTACACAAGCAACACTAAAATTCATAAACTTCTACTGTGTCCAGTTAGGTGAGAGAAACACAGGTCTAGTATAATTTAGAGCAATTAGCTTTGACCTCCTTGATCTTTTCCAAAGCACAGTAGTTACAGACTGAGCTACACCTCATACCTCTATGCACGGTTATTTTAAACTAGAAGGTTGTTGGTCTTCCCTGTGTCATTTCCAGGACCTCTGTGAGGTCAGCCCCTGACTGGCTCATGATGTTTGTCCATCTGTGTGCTTATGGTTAATGTGTGCTGGTGTTCAGAACACCCCTGAGAGATCAGCCCAGAATTCCTCCATCTGTGTGTGCAAAGGCATTTTGTGTCATTAGGGACCACAGGCATATTTAGATCTGCTGTCTGTCTCCCATTTTTGCATCTGCACAGATAATATCCATGCATGAGAGTTATCATTAAGTTTAACATTACATTAATGTCAATGACGCTTCATCAACAATGATGTACATTCTGTGCAAATGTACATCATTGTAGTTCAACATCACAAGAGCAATTTTTTAGTAAGTTTATTTTAAACGTCCACATTTTTTAACCAGTTGACACTCAAAAAGTCTCATCTCCTTGTGAACACTTATGGTTCTCATTTAGTAGACATCGGAGACACTTGGTGTCGGTAGACATTTTTAACATTCACACACACACACATATATATATATATATATATATATATATATATATATATATATTTCTGTCATGAAAACTCTTGGAAGGATTGGCATGGTTATGTACATGTCAATGTTAATGTATTTGCTCTTGGCGGAATAGATCTGCTATGCCGCTGCTGCTGCTGTGGCAGAGCAAGTACCGAGACTTGCTACTGCCAGACACCAACAAACAGATATAGACAAGGCAAGACAGAGTAATCCATATACAGGCGTGGGTCATAAAATGGCAAACGTAATCCAGGGGGCGAGGCAAACGGTAATCCAAAACATGCAATAATCCAGGCAAGGGGCAAACAGAGTCCAAACGACAAAACAAGAGAATATTCCAAGACAGGCAGGTGATCAAGAAACAGGCAATCAGGCAACACAACGTTACTAAACTAAGACTAGAACTAGGAACAAGAACTGGAAACTATGACTGAAAACTGGCTCCGTAATGTTGCTATCACTAGAAGAGAGAGACACGCAAACAATACTCGGCAGTGAGAAAGAGGAAGTCCATGGCTTATGTAGGGTGTTTGATTGGTTGCAGCTGTGTGTGTAATCAGTGCAATGGAAGATAGGAAATGTAGTCCGGTGTGAAGTGCAATAGTAGTGTGGTGCAAGAATCCATCATAATGAGCAGGTGATCTCTCGTGGTGAGTGAACGGAAGGGCAGGCACAGGATTCGTGACATAGCCCCCAACCCCCCCACCAAAGAGCGGCTTCCAGAAGCTCCCAAAACAGCAAAATCCAGGAGGGCGGTGGAGCGGAGGTAGAACAGGGGGAGGGATGGAGTGCCAGGTCCACGTGGAAGTGGAGAGACCGAGGACTAAGGTAGAGCCGGCAGAGTAGGGAACCAGGACGGAGCCGGCGAAGCAAGATGCCAGGGCGCAGCAGAAGACCCCCAGAGCAGGACAGAACACCACCACGGCGGAGCAGACAGACCACCACAGAGGAGCAGACAGAGCAGAAGACCACCACGGAGGACCAGACTGATCAGGAGACCATGGCAGAGACTGAAAACTAGGGAAAACAGAGACAGACAACACAGACAGTGCATTCACGGTCTCAGAGACCGAGGCAGGGTACACAAGAAGTTCATCAATAGTCTCCCTGGTGACCACTGCATGGGCAGACAGTTCATAAACCGGCTCACTGATTAGGATTGGCAAGGCAGACAGTTCAGCAGACACGTTTGGGGAAACGAAACAGGCAGACAGTTCATGAATGGTCGTAGTAGTGACATGGTTAACGGGACAGACAGGGAGTGAATTTACATCTTCTGGGCTCATAACTGGACCAATGGGGCAGATAACAGGTTCCTTGAAATTAGACTTATCACTAACAGAAACCAAATAGGCAGACAGTTCAAAGTCAGATTATCAGTTACATTCATACAGACAGACCGTTCAAGACCAGGTGCATCGACGGAAACTGGACTGGTAGACATTTCAATGAGTGAAACCAAACTGGCAGACAATACACTGTCAGACTCATTCGTTGAAACAGGACAGACAGACTGTTCACTAGTGGTCTCTTTGGAAATGACAGAGTTAACAGGGCATACAGAAAGTTAATTTAAGGTTTGAGAGGAATGAGAGTTCCTGAACGGCCCTTATAGCTGCAGCAGAACAGTCAGGACGTTCACAGACAGCATCCTCAGGTGTGACAGACAAGGCAGAGAGTTCAGAAACAGCTTCTTCGGCTGGGTTGAGACTGGGCAATAGTTCACAGGTGGCCTCCTTGGCCAGTTCAGGACGAGACAATAGTTCGTAAACGACTTCCACAGCCGTGACAGAACAGGCAGAGAGAACACAGACGGCCTCCATAGCCATGACAGAACTGGCAGAGAGTTCATAGATGGCCTCCTTGGTCGGAACAGGACAGGACGAGAGCTGATAAGTGGAAACCACTGACACCTCTGGAGGTTCTGTAGTGATTGCCGCCAACTCTGGAGGTTCTACAGCAGTAACATCAGGAAACAAGGAGAGTTCAGTAATGGTCTCTTTGACCGTGACATGACAGGCTGAGAGTGCATTGCTGGGTGCCACCACCACGCAAGGAGCTGAAGCAAGCACCGCTGCCTCGGGAGGTTCTGCAGCATACGCCGCCACCCCTGGAGAAACTGCAGCGGGCGCCATCACTGCGGGAAACACAGCAGCGAGCACCACTACCTCAGGAGGTTCTGCAGCATCAGCTGCCACCTCTGGAGACACCATAGTGGACGCCGCCACCTCGGGAGGTTCTGTGGTGGTGTATGCAGCCCAAACACACCAAAAAGCGATCCCCATCATGGGAAGCGCTTCAGACAGGGGAATCAGTTCAGGAAGAGGAGGGCTAGAGTGAGTGGGCTTGGGGATACCAGCTGCACGTGCAGACACCAGCGGTGCATCCCTCACACTGGACACCAGACTGGGATACCAAGGGACTGACCTTGACGATTTGGGTGCAACAGACAGGACGTGACAAGACTCTGGATGATCAGCTGTGATGTGAC
>NW_015537958.1:590737-598707 GCF_001515605.1 Sinocyclocheilus anshuiensis
TAGGGCAAAATCGTCTCCAGGTAAATGCGACTAAATCTGAACTTCTGTCACGATAACTGTAACGGGGCGAACGAGATGAGAGATGTGCGGATCCATCTGCAAAGCTTTATTTTCAAACATGGTCAAAACAGGCTTGGGTCAGACACCAACAAACAGATATAGACAAGGCAAGACAGAGTAATCCATATACAGGCGTGGGTCATAAAATGGCAAACGTAATCCAGGGGGCGAGGCAAACGGGTAATCCAAAACATGCAATAGTCCAGGCAAGGGGCAAACCGAGTCCAAACGACAAAACAAGAGAATAATCCAAGACAGGCAGGTGATCAAGAAACAGGCAATCAGGCAACACGACGTGACTAAACTAAGACTAGAACTAGGAACAAGAACTGGAAACTATGACTGAAAACTGGCTCCGTAATGTTGCTATCACTAGAAGAGAGAAACACGCAAACAATACTCGGCAGTGAGAAAGAGGAAGTCCATGGCTTATGTAGGGTGTTTGATTGGTTGCAGCTGTGTGTGTAATCAGTGCAATGGAAGATAGGAAATGTAGTCCGGTGTGAAGTGCAATAGTAGTGTGGTGCAAGAATCCATCATAATGAGCAGGTGATCTCTCGTGGTGAGTGAACGGAAGGGCAGGCACAGGATTCGTGACATAGCCCCCAACCCCCCCACCAAAGAGCGGCTTCCAGAAGCTCCCAAAACAGCAAAATCCAGGAGGGCGGTGGAGCGGAGGTAGAACAGGGGGAGGGATGGAGTGCCAGGTCCACGTGGAAGTGGAGAGACCGAGGACTAAGGTAGAGCCGGCAGAGTAGGGAACCAGGACGGAGCCGGCGAAGCAAGATGCCAGGGCGCAGCAGAAGACCCCCAGAGCAGGACAGAACACCACCACGGCGGAGCAGACAGACCACCACAGAGGAGCAGACAGAGCAGAAGACCACCACGGAGGACCAGACTGATCAGGAGACCATGGCAGAGACTGAAACCTAGGGAGAGCAGAGACAGACAACACAGACAGTGCATTCACGGTCTCAGAGACCGAGGCAGGGTACACAAGAAGTTCATCAATAGTCTCCCTGGTGACCACTGCATGGGCAGACAGTTCATAAACCGGCTCACTGATTAGGATTGGCAAGGCAGACAGTTCAGCAGACACGTTTGGGGAAACGAAACAGGCAGACAGTTCATGAATGGTCGTAGTAGTGACATGGTTAACGGGACAGACAGGGAGTGAATTTACATCTTCTGGGCTCATAACTGGACCAATGGGGCAGATAACAGGTTCCTTGAAATTAGACTTATCACTAACAGAAACCAAATAGGCAGACAGTTCAAAGTCAGATTATCAGTTACATTCATACAGACAGACCGTTCAAGACCAGGTGCATCGACGGAAACTGGACTGGTAGACATTTCAATGAGTGAAACCAAACTGGCAGACAATACACTGTCAGACTCATTCGTTGAAACAGGACAGACAGACTGTTCACTAGTGGTCTCTTTGGAAATGACAGAGTTAACAGGGCATACAGAAAGTTAATTTAAGGTTTGAGAGGAATGAGAGTTCCTGAACGGCCCTTATAGCTGCAGCAGAACAGTCAGGACGTTCACAGACAGCATCCTCAGGTGTGACAGACAAGGCTGAGAGTTCAGAAACAGCTTCTTCGGCTGGGTTGAGACTGGGCAATAGTTCACAGGTGGCCTCCTTGGCCAGTTCAGGACGAGACAATAGTTCGTAAACGACTTCCACAGCCGTGACAGAACAGGCAGAGAGAACACAGACGGCCTCCATAGCCATGACAGAACTGGCAGAGAGTTCATAGATGGCCTCCTTGGTCGGAACAGGACAGGACGAGAGCTGATAAGTGGAAACCACTGACACCTCTGGAGGTTCTGTAGTGATTGCCGCCAACTCTGGAGGTTCTACAGCAGTAACATCAGGAAACAAGGAGAGTTCAGTAATGGTCTCTTTGACCGTGACATGACAGGCTGAGAGTGCATTGCTGGGTGCCACCACCACGCAAGGAGCTGAAGCAAGCACCGCTGCCTCGGGAGGTTCTGCAGCATACGCCGCCACCCCTGGAGAAACTGCAGCGGGCGCCATCACTGCGGGAAACACAGCAGCGAGCACCACTACCTCAGGAGGTTCTGCAGCATCAGCTGCCACCTCTGGAGACACCATAGTGGACGCCGCCACCTCGGGAGGTTCTGTGGTGGTGTATGCAGCCCAAACACACCAAAAAGCGATCCCCATCATGGGAAGCGCTTCAGACAGGGGAATCAGTTCAGGAAGAGGAGGGCTAGAGTGAGTGGGCTTGGGGATACCAGCTGCACGTGCAGACACCAGCGGTGCATCCCTCACACTGGACACCAGACTGGGATACCAAGGGACTGACCTTGACGATTTGGGTGCAACAGACAGGACGTGACAAGACTCTGGATGATCAGCTGTGATGTGATTTGACTCTGGGAGATCAGCTGAGACGTGACGAGACTCTGGACGATCAGCGGTGACGTGACTTGATTCATGAAGATCAACTGTGACTTGACTTGACTCTAGAAGATCAGCTGTGACTTGATTTAACTCAGGAAGATAAGCTGTGACTTGACTTGACTCAGGAAGATCAGCTGTGACTTGACTTGACTCTACAAGATCAGCTGTGACTTGACTTGAATCGACTCATGAAGATCATCTGTGACTTGACTGGACTCAGGAAGAACAGCTGTGACTTGACTTGCCTCATGACGATCAACTGTGACTTGACTTGACTCATGAAGATCAGCTGTGACTTGACTTGACTCATGAAGTTCAGCGGTGACTTGACTTGACTCATGAAGATCAGCAGCTATGTGACTTGGCTCAGGAAGATCATCTGTGACGTGACTTGACACATGAAGATCAGCGGTGGCCTGACTTGACACAGGGATGGCAGCAGTGACATGACGGGGTGTTGTTGTGGCTGCCATTTTGTGAACTGGCTCCGCTGTCATCACCATTTTGTGAGTGTGCTGTAGTGTGGCCACCATTACACGAGTGAGTGCGGTGTCGCGTTCCTCGGCGACACCCAAAGTGAACGCTGAACCAACAGTCCACAAAACACAATCCAAAAAACTACTCAGTGACGAACAAGGACCCTCCTGAATCACTCTTGACTTTAAAGGCTGGTTAAGACCATCACAGAAAAAGTATATTAACATACAGTCCAGTAATTCTGAGTAGAGGTCTGCACGGGCTTTAAACTGAAGCCCGAACCCGGGCCCGAACCCGAGATCGTCTGACCCGACCCGACCCGACCCGACCCGAGCGGCACAGTTAAATTTAGAGCCCGAACCCGAAATCTTTTTTTCCCCCCACAACGAATAGCCAATTTAAAAAAATGCTGTATTTCACGATTGCATGCAATGGTCAGTAAACAAATACATGTAAAGAAAGAGAATCATTAAGGCTCGGCCAGTTCACAAGGCAAAAGAAAAAACACTTACCAGTTATGAAAGTTTATGAACATCAGATGCAGTGGTCACATAAATTCTGCCGAGTTTTTGAATGGTTGTATACGACAAGATGATAATTCTTCCATCGTGCAGATTATGGTCATTTTCGTCAGTTAATTACCTTTGTTTTATAAACATATGCAATCAAACTATCATAAACTATATATCATTCGAAAGCTAAAACACTCAAGATCCATGTTCTGAGCTTGTTTTTGAAATCAATGCACCAGAGAGGAAAGGGATAACATAAATGCTGAAGGACCGGCCATTTAAACATGTACAAAGTCAACGGCAGTACTTACGTTTGATCGCCTATAGTTCTGGTCAGCTCAGACTATTCCAAGAAACACCAGCACACATTTCAAGTTAAGAGTCCACTCTTCAAAATGCATCCCACTTTTTAATCCAAAACAATGAAAAAATGTGAAAAAAACAGAAAGATCCTCCTTTGTTAAGATGTTAAACTTGATTATGGTTGCTAATTTTTGAATTCAGTTTGGCAGACCAAGCAATACACACAGCGATATGGATTAGAAGAGCATTCACTTATCTTAGATGTTGATTTCGCTGTTCTGAAGCAAGCTGCAACTGCTACGGCAAGCACTAGTCATATATTTGAATGTTGAGCAGCGAGCTCATTGGCTACCGATACAGGAGAGAACCAAACAGCTGTGCCATGTGATAATGATGTCATTAGGTCAGATTGAGTTAGACCTATGGAACTGTGCCATCTAGAGTTTCATGCCAGAACTCTTGTCTATATATATATAATATATATAATGTATATACAGGTGCATCTCAATAAATTACAATGTCGTGGAAAAGTTCATTTATTTCAGTAATTCAACTCAAATTGTGAAACTTGTTTATTAAATAAATTCAATGCACAATATATATACAGTATATAATGTTATTCAGAGTGATGGAAACTGATAGGAAATAGATTTCTTATCCTGTGGTTCCCTCGAGCGGACATCATTAGTTTGTGTTGTAGTCTGTCGGTCATTTTTAGTTGGCAAAAACATCTTTTTCGATTTCTTATTAAACCACGTGACTGATTCACATTAAATTTTGCATGTGTCATCTATAGACACTATTGACAAATAGTTATTGAAATAATTTTAATTAGTAAATTAGTAAATAAAGTCTAAACCATTTGATGAATCCAAATTATTTTGATACATTTTTTTCATCAGGGTCTCTAGTTGATACATGCAAAATTTGGAATTAATTGAACAAATCGTCTAGGAGGAATCCGACAAAGTACGTTTATAAAAAAGCTCAAAATGGTGGAATGATTTTATGCATGGCAAAAAAACAAAAACAAAAAAAAAATACTAGATATACGTTCTGTTCAGCTTGACTCAGAGAATCAGAGGAAAAAAATATATTTTGATTGCAATCTGTATGGTTGCGGAGATATGAGCAAAAATGTAAAATTATTTATTATAGCGCCACCTATGGTCCGATTGGGGTGTGAGTGTGTGATTGTTAATTCAAGGGCATTTCTAAATTGTGGTGGGGGAGGTGGGATGTAGGTAATGATCCAAACTATACTCGAGCTTGGGTTACCCACACACAAGCACTTCTGTGCAGCATGTTGGAACACGTTCGCTACCCACCAGGCTCCAACGCAATTTTGACTTGTTAAACAGGCAAGCAGCTACACTTCATTAGCTTATTGATAATGATCCTACAGCCTGTGAAATGGCAAAAGTGAGAGAATAAGCTTTCAGAGCAGGGAATGGTGCTAATAGAAAGGTAAATACTTTAAAATGAGCAGCATGAACAGTTTGCAAGTGTGAGAAGGTCTTGAAGTGCTCACATTTTCTCTCTGTTTCAATGACACATCTGATCACATGAGGTCTATTAGGCCGGATTAATGGTGAAACCCAGCTGTGGAGGTGGTGGACAGATTGAGGGTGGGGCATCTGCTGAGGTCAAATAGCTGTAGACTACAGACAGCAGTGAACTAATTGTTATAGCAAGCCATGGAGCTCTCAGTGGCACATTACTCACCGGGTAAGACCGTTCCACCTGGTCGGAGTCGATGAACATGGTGGAAATGAAGCCATAATGTGGTGGATAGATGTGAATATTACGGTCCCAGCCTCAGATGGCATGTCCATTGACTCGTCACGGACTGTTCATGGACTGTCTGATGCATGTTGCACACAAAATTGTAGCTGAAAGGCTGAAATAGGCACAAATAGGCAGTTCCAAACTGATTGGCTGGCTTCTTCATAATTTTTGGGAGTCAGAATGCACAGGATTTTATCAGTGTGTTTATATGTTTCTAGGCTGCTACAGTGAATATTTCCAAGGAAAAAATCATTAGATTTGCCAAATATTACGAGGTTCATAGCATCAAATATATTTTGTTTCTGGATGGCTGCTGAAAAAAAAAAATAGATGAATGAATAAATAAATAAATAAATAAAAACTTGGCCGGTCTTGGCTGGTTTAAGCTGGAAGTAGCTGGTTTTAACTGGTCTCCCAGCCTGGACGAGCTGGTCAAGCTGGTGTTTATCTGGTTTTAGCTGGTTGGTCAGCTGGCCTTCTAGCCTTACCAGCTAAGACCAGCCTGATCAGCTATAGAAGTGATCAAAACCCCTCTTAAACCAGCCTGCAAACAGCTAAGTCCAGCAATGACCAGGTTGGAAGACCAACTAAACCAACGCAAATTGTAGCTTTAAATGCTCAAGCTCTTTAATGTCATATGTGACCCTGGACCAATAAACCAGTCTTAAGTCGCTTGGGTATATTTTTAACAATAGCCAAAAAAACATTGTATGGGTCAAAATTATCGATTTTTCTTTTATGCAAAAAATCATTAGGATATTAAGTAAAGATCATGTTCCATGAATATATTTTGTAAATTTCTTACCGTAAATATATCAAAACTTAATTTTTGATTAGTAATATGCATTGCTAAGAACTTAATTTGGACAACTTTAAAGGCGATTTTCTCAATATTTAGATTTTTTTTTTTGCACCCTCAGATTCCAGATATTCAAATAGTTGTATCTTGGCCAAATATTGTCCTATTCTATCAAACCATACATCAATGGAAAGCTTATTTATTCAGCTTTCAGGTGATGTATACATCTCAATTTAAAAAAAAATGACCCTTATGACTGGTTTTTGTGGTCCAGGGTCACATATGGCTTCTGATTGGCTTTCAATGTGTTCATCATTCATCAGCTGAAAAAAAAAAAAAAAACAACATTCTCAAAAAAAATGTCAACAATATTGTTCATCTGTGCCATTATCGTTATAGTTGTGGTGTGGACCCCAATTTTCATAGAATTAGAATAATTATTTAAGCTTTAAAGCTGTTTTATGTTTATAGACCTTATGTAGCCCCGCCCCTTTTCAGTGCGCCACTCGTTGTCTTCTGTCTTCCGTTTTTTTTTTTTTTCATAGCGTGAAGGTAATGTTCAAATTTGTGAATTTTAACCACTCATTTTAAAATCTTCCCGGCCTACTGAAATTTGATATGACGTTCACTTTGAAAATTACAATGCTCATGATAACTTTCGTTAACTCATGTTTTCTTTAACAGAAATTAAATCCACTTCAACAGCTAATCACTATTCAACACTGATGCTATAGAACTACCACAAACACGGAAGTTGAAGGACAAAATTCCAAGGATGGCTGTGCGTTTGTTTATCTGGCGCATAAGGTCTATAGTTATCGTCCTTGGTGTGAATAGGCCTTTAGAGCTTTACTCAGTGGTTGCTAGGGCTTTGCTCAATCATTTCCAAGGTGTACTGGGTAGTTGCTATGGTAGTGCTAAGTGGTTGTTCTGGGTGGTTACTAGGGCTTTGCTAAATGAATTCCAGGGTGTACTGGGTGGTTGCTATGGCATTGCTAAAATTATATTTTCATGATGTTTATTAATGTTTATTAAAAATAATGTTCATTGCATTATTTTAGTTTCACAAGTCACTCTAATGTTCTTTTCTTATATTATGTTTGTGTGTTTATGGCCTGTGCACCTTGTTATATGGCTTACTGTTTTACCACATTATTATGGTGGTTATCAGTAAGTTAAATTTAAAACAATGAAAATATTTTTTGAAGTGTTACAAGCTCTTGGTGCATAAAGAAGATCTGTAAAGTTGCAAAGACTAAAGTCTCAAATCCAAAGAGATATTCTTTATAAAAGTTAAGAGTCAACCACGCCTACCTAAAACGGCTCGTTCTAACACACCCCCACATGTCTACGTCACGATGTGGGAAGATTTGCATAACACCGCCCAAATGTTCACGCAAAGAAAGAAGGCGTAACTTTTATTCTCGCTGTAGTATTGTTGCTACCGCCATGTCGTGAAGACGCTGTGTGTTTCGTTGTGAAAGCGAAACTACTTTGTTTGGCCTTGGCACTTCGTCATGCCTAGAGCTGATCCGTGCTGGTCGCTGAGGAAATACATCAACTTTGCGCTGTGGATCGCCGGATCGGCTTTCAC
>NW_015537958.1:600026-606484 GCF_001515605.1 Sinocyclocheilus anshuiensis
CTCACTGGATAGCTGGCCAATCACAGCACACCTCGCTTTTCAGACCGATGAGCTTTGTAAAAGTCGACACGTTTCAGAAAGGCGGGGCATAGAGGAGAAACAATAATGTACAGTATGTGGAAAATAATGTGTTTTTTTTACCTTAAACCGCATAAACACATTTCATTACACCAAATACACAAACGAATGTTCTTTTTAGCAACATCATATGACCCCTTTAAATAGTTAAATAAAATTATATAACTTAATGAAATATACAGTTCTAAGTTGAATAGCATCAATATGTCGTTCCATAGAATTTGTTTTGCAACCACAACAGCTTTTTTTTTTTTTTTTGAGAAATTAACAGCATATTTTTTACATTGAAGATCAGTAAATTATCACGTTTGCATATCATGATGTGAAAGAGCCTCTGTGTGGTCTGTTTTTGGAAAGAATAAACTAAAAGGTCACCCAGACTTACTATAGTAAAGAACTCAGTATAGACACAGTATATAGTGTGGCTATGTGTGACTAGTGATATGATGGAAAAAACTAACTTAGCGTGACCTTGTATTGTGTCTTTTTACAGAGTCATAGTGTACTTGGCACAAACAGTGGTGCAGCACTCTTGCTGTTTACTCAAGCCATTGAGAGAGTGTGTGTGTGTGTGTGTGTGTGTGTGTGTGTGTGTGTGCGTGTTGTGTGTGTGCTTGTTTGTGAAATGAAGCAGGAACGCCGGGTATGGCTGAGATTATGATTTGTCTGCCGGGAAGGGGAATGGAGGCAGCAGGATATAACGGGACAGTCTTGGGCTGCAAAATGGCATGTGTGACAGAGATGGATGAGCTCAGGCCCAAGATCAGAGCCTCATTTAAAGGGCTTGTCCTGCGGAGCGGCAGGAAGCAGTGTTTAACTCTGGTCTCCCACCTGCAGGCCATAGGCAATCACTAGCAGACTAAAAAAGACACTTTACCCTTTAAATGAAACGCTCATCAGTTCTGTCATACGCTTCAATATCAATCGGCAGATCTGTGTATGAGCTCAAAACATGACTCTGAAAATTTGCTAATAAAATAAACAAAGAGAACAGAGACTGCATATGTTTATATTGAAAAATATGAAAATAATATGGGCTGTTGAATGCTTGATTCTGATTGGTTGAGCTATTTTCCAGGAAGTGCACAAGTAGTTCCAGGTCTGTCAACCGCATTACAGTTCCATATCACTGTGCCAAATTATTTCAGTTATATTGCTTACAACAGCAAAAGAACCAAAATCAACAAAGACACAGACCAAGCAAACAAATATGACCAATAATAGGAAAAAGGACAATTTCCATGTTTTCCCAACTAAATTACGTTTCATTATCTATGCAAAGCGTGCTCTCTCTCTCTCTCTCTGCATGCACACACATATAGTACAGACACACATGCACACAGAAATTAGTTGTCAGCACTGTCCCGCGTTTGACTTTTTTTGTAATGTGGTTCACAACTCAGTATGGAGGTGTAACATCGCTGTTCTTGAAGCAGATAACAATTTTTTTGTTATTAGTAGAAATGCTGTTGTTGTCTCTAATAAAAATAGCTTTTTAATTTCAAAATCACATCTTATAAATCATCTGAACAATGTCTTGAGGGGTTGTAACCGTGGTGTAAGCTGAATAATTGACTCTGGTCCTTTGAATTATTGAAACATAATGCACACCTGTGGTGTCACGGCTACAACGCAATTACCACCTCGAGTGTGCATTATTATTATTATTTTTTTATTATTTAATGGTCTATTGTCAATTATTCCTTACATATCATATATAATTATATTAATATTATAGTACATATATAATTTTTTAAAGAAATTAGTACTTTTTTTCAGCAAGGATGCATTCATTTGATCAAAAGTGACAGTAAGACATGTTTAATGTAGCAGAAGATTTATATTTCAAACAAATGCTGTTCTTTTAAACTTTCTATTCGTCAAATAATCTTAAGATAAATAAATAAATCACAAGTTCCACAAAAATTTGAAGCAGCACAGCTGTTTTTAACATTGATAATAATAAGAAATATTTATTGAGCAACAAATCAGCTTTGCTATCACAGGATAGCATAAATTACATTTTAAAATATACTGAAATAGAAAACAGGTATTCTATTTTGTAATACTATTTCAGAATATTACGGGTCTACTGCATTTTTGATCGAATAAATGCAGCACTGGTGAAGAACTGAGAATTATTTCAAAAATAATTCTTTGCCCAAACTTTTGAATATGAACTGTTCAGCATTATACAGTGGCTCAAAACATTTGGACACGCATATCATTCGGTGTATGAATGACATTACATTAGATGTCACCCAGAAAGAAGGCACAAACGCACTTCTGAAACAAAACATTTCACAAAAAATATGCTTGCTAGGTCTTAAATGCCAAGCTAGTAGAAAATGCATTTGGACACTTTCAACTCATCAAACTTTAATGGATCATGTTGTAGTTAATTTGATGAACTACACCTGTGGTTGCTATGGTTACCTGTGTGAATTGGAGGAGACCTGACTTCACAAATCCACAGGATAAATCTGCCTCCAAAGGGCAATTTGGAGTGAGAACAATCACGGCCGCCATATTGAAGGGTCTTTCCAAACCAAATGGTACAACTTTTGAGTGGTACAACTGATTCAACTTCACTCCCATGATTCTTTGCACAGGTTTAATTGTGCAATGATGGTGTGTATACCAAGGAAAATTGTTTTGTTGTTCCTCTACACCCTTCATCCCTTCAAAGCTCACAGAGATGAGCCCTTCAGAATAGAACACAGCACATAAATCACAAAAAAAGATCAGTTTATAAAAAAGTATATCCAACAATGATTCAGAAAATAAAAGTGAAGTAAGTTTTGAGAAAAAGTATGGTTTGATATTTTGTCATCTGCAATAAAATTAATACATTTTTAAGAGTGACTTCTGTGTTCAAATACATCTCACTATCTTTACCGCAGCTATTCAGAAATATGACATTAGGGGGCAACATTTTTATTTTTTTTCCCTATGAATAGGGTTCCTTTCTGAACTCATTTTGAATGCCAGCATATATAATAGCAAGCAAAATCAGAAGCTCCACTGTGACACTTGAATAACCTTACTGGATCTTTTGTCATATCATGAGTCACACAGGTCTTATTTCCTTCTAAATTCAGAACCAATGTTCATAAAAGCACATTATCTGGAGACGGGATGTTCTAATACGTTCCACCAGCAGCTACAAGAAAGAACCCTGATGGCAGAGCTAGCAAAATGTGATCAGGCCTCGGTGTTATGCGTGAATGCATATCAGTAAATCTGAGTTGAGTGTGGCGAGAGCAGCTGTGGGGATGTCTCGACAGAGCCACACTGCCTGCCTCACTGTTTATTTCTGTTTACTCAGGTTTGCTTCCTCAGATTAATCTCCAATAACAGCTGTGTCATATTGTCTGCTGTGCTATTAATGGCGCTTGTGTAATTACTTTACTCCCAATCATATGACTTCACCAAGAACGCAAATGAACCTCCCTTTGGGCACTCATTAAGACTGCTTTCAGTGGGTCCACATATCAAAACAACTTAACCACACTTGTCTGGTTTCCTCAAAAAGTCAACGGCACCAAGCTGTTGATATTCAGCTGCTCTATAATGTTTGAGAATATGAGATTTCAGTAGTGTAGACAAGAGAGTGGGCATCTGGAGAAGATTACAACAGCATTAATAGAGCAAATTATGACATTTTGCTTTATAATCAACTTGAATCTATATAAAATACATTCCTTCTGTGTTTTTTAATTAGTGTCTTTTTAGCGAGACAAGCCTCTCTATTGATGAGGAATTGCATCAGCAATATCAGACCTGGACTATGTTTAGAATGGGATGCTAGTGATAATACAGCACAAAATTGTGCCATACACTGCCAACTATTAAATAATAAAACAAACAGTATTGTATGGTAAATGTAGGGCTATAATACATAGCAAATGCTGTCCATTAACATTATCCATTAAAATAGCATCATGAACACGCATTGAATGATGGCTTTCACCACAGCAGCTTATAAAATATTTTGTGATTTATATCTTGCAAACACTTTCATTTAGCTCTAAACTCTAAAAAAAGTTTAGAGCTTTTGAATAGGACAACATGATTAATTGTAAAAAAAACAAAAAAAAAAACATTTATATATATATATATATATATATACTGTATATACATATATATACATAAGACATATATATGTCTTAACTAGACTTTTGCCAGACTGATAAATTGATGAGTACATCATATGCAGTACAATATAGTTTGCTGTTCTGAACATATCCCTAATGTTGCTTTTCCTTTTATAAAAGCTATAATTTGCATGTGTTTCTTATGGAAGCATATTTCAGACACAGAAAGAATTAATGAATAAAAATAAATAAATAAATACATACATTTAAATTTAAATTTATTAAAAAAAAATACAAGGTAATGCATCCTGTTATCTCAAAATTCTGACTTTTTTTGTTTGCAATTGTGACATCATATCTCACAATTCACATGAGATATAAACTCAATATTTTGAGGAAAAAATAAAAAATTTATTGTCAAATACATACATACATAGATAGAAATAAAAACATAATTGTGAGATGTCAGCTCAAGACATTCTTGAGAGAAAAAAAAAGTTATTAGTTATTATATAGTTAGTAGTTAGTAGTCAGATATGTTGATTTTTGTTTTGTATTTGGCTCTCGGCCATCACAACACATACTAATGTTTGAGCATTCAAGCTCTTTGAGTTGATAAATGGGTAGCATGTGTTTGTGTATTGATAGGAAATGATCACACCAGATGCCCGTAATCTTGACAAAGTGGAACAGCACTAATATCTCTACACATAACATATTCATAGAGCACATCTATCCTCCTAATGTGTTTTTGGTGAATGCAGATCAGACTAACTTGATTACTTGAAAGGCTGTGCACCTGCACATGACACATACACACTAATATGCATAAATTATTATGTAAATGCTGCAGCATTGACACAAATGAAGTGTGATTTTTAATAATTTAATTTGAGCCCCAAATGCAGTCACTGCTGCATGCCCATGGAGTTGTAACATGTAATCTCGAAACACATTGGTCATCTGCTTTTGACAGTGCTAGGATGCGTCAGCGGTTGAGCGTTGTGTTTTAATGTGTCCTCGTGTGTCCATTTGTTCTGTGGCACTTCTCAAGATATGAAATGCTACTACAGTGCACAACCTACAAAGAAGGGCTACGTTATTTCCTCTGATTACTGTGATTTCAAACCACTTTGCCTGAATGTCAAATGTCAAGTTTAGTTATGAGTGATCATACAGCATTTTTGAGTCAGGTTTTGGCAAAGTTACTCTACTTAGCATGTGCTTTTGAAGTGCATAAGCAACTTTGGCAGGAAATGTTAATGTTTATGGTACTGAAGTTTTAGCACTCTACAAATGTTTATGTTGATACTGAAGTGAAATTACATGGCATAACTTTGTAATGCATACTATTATGTGATACAAGCAGACAAAACACATTTGTCAGTGGAGCTCTAGCATGTTTGAATCATGTGAATAAATATGTGACCCTGGATTACAAAACCAGTCATAAGGGTCAATTTTTCGAAATTGAGATTTATAATAGTGAATAACAGAAAATAACCACTCTGCGTAATCTATGCAAAGAGAGAGAGAGAGAGAGAGAGAGAGAGAGAGAGAGAGCAGTTATTCCTTGACTATTATAATTACTAATCAAAATATTAGATTTTAATATATTTACAGTAGGACATTTACAAAATCTTCATGGAACATGATCTTTACTTAATATCCTAATGATTTTTGGCATAAAAGAAAAATCTATAATTTTGACCCATACAATGTATTTTTGGCTATCGCTAAAAATACACCAGCGACTTAAGACTGCTTTTGTGGTCCAGGGTCACATATATGAACATAATTAAACATATAAATGCCTTTGGTGAGAAGGTTATTACTCATTTTCATTTTTTTTTTTTTTTCCATTGGTGTTTTCATGGAAATAGTTCATAATTAAATATATTTTATTTCTTTATTATTATTATTATTATTATTATTATTATTATTATTTATAATTTGCAGTTATTATTGCTGGTCTATGTGACACTACACATTAACTCAAAAATTACAAAAACAACCTTTATTAGTAGTATTAGTAGTAATTCTTTCCTATAATAGAAAACTATAATCCTGAATGTTTTATTATGGTGTATAAGGCAAGGGGGAAAAAATCAACTTTATTAGGTTACATAGAGTTAAACACACATATCCCCTTGAGGTTAAATAGTACATTAAAAAGCTTTTATAAAGTGTACGGATTTGTGATGCATGCTTCTGTGTGTGTGTGTGTGTGTGTGTGTGTGTGTGTGTGTGTGTGTGTGTGTGTTGTGTGTGTTTTTTCGTGGA
>NW_015537958.1:608658-612172 GCF_001515605.1 Sinocyclocheilus anshuiensis
ATTACATTGAAAAGTTTTATAAATTGTGTGCATTTGTGATGCATGCGTGCATGCATTTATGGGTATTTATGTGTGTGTGAGTGTCTTCTTGAGTTGAAAAGTTACTGCTTAATGGTGAATAACTGGAAATAACCACTGTACGTAATCTATGCAAAGAGAGAAAGAGAGCAGTTATTCCTTGACTATTATTTTCCATGTGAATAGGCACACCAGTGACCTGACTCACACTGAAATCTGCTGAACGTACTTCATGCCGGAAATAATCTTACAAAACCTGTACAATTTTATGGGCCAAACATGTCACACTTTTATATCAGGTTTGAGCTTGCAATTCAGTTTTCACTCTCTCGGTGGGCTGAAATGTAGATCAAAGTCCTACACCGATACAACTTTCTGGCAACAGAAGGAATATTTTTTTTCTGAGGAAAAATTATATTCTTTCTTTGTTCTGCTGAAACAAACAAAAACACAGGATTCAAGATTCTGGATGCGATTTATTATTGCTAGTGGCCATGCCAACAAAGACCTCTCAGCTTTGACTGCCAAGCTTCTGCAATTTGCAATTAGCCTAAACTTGTTTCATTTAATTTTCTTGTATTTTCATTATAGTTAATATATAGTTAATATAAGAAGAAACATCTAGCTTCGCGGTCTCTCTCTCATTTGGATGCACGTCTTGCTGCATTGTTTCTCTCTTATATCCTCATTATTTCTCACTAATAACCTAACTGAAGCAGCACATGCCCTCGATACGAATTCTAAAAGTGACGTATGTTTAACTATCAACTTGAGCTTTGAATCCGTGGCGGAAGGAAGTAGTTCCGCACAAAAGAGGGTTTTATTAGGCACTCCGTTGTTTCTTGTTTAATTACACACATGTTCCGTCGAACTGTTGTATAAACGCAATATCACTATATGCTCATCGCAATATGCTGATATAGAGCCGGTATCGCTCTCGTACTCGAGTGATATTGCTCATATATATATATATATATATACTGTATATATACTGATATGTAAAATATATACAATTGAACTGCCTCTTATTTAATATGCAGCTTCTGTACTGGGCTTTTGTCGAACACAAATATCTAACTATATTTTAATACTCTGAGTACACAAACCTTAAGAAATTGCAAGCTTCTGTTCAAATGCATTCAAGAGTGGATTTTAGTGTTATTGTGTGCAAATAAACCCTTCTTAAAATAAATGTAAAAAGGAGAAATATATTAGAGACTGAAGGCCTCTGCTTTACGATTAGAGTACAGTGTGTTCTCAGCGTGATAAAATCCATATTAAATTGAAACTCTTGTTAATAGAATGGCATATTTCAAGAGGCCTCTGAGGTAACGTTGCTGATCTGCTTGCTTGGCAATGAAAACATTAATAGAAAACTGCCTCTGCCATTTTGACGAAGCTGTAACATACACTTTGAAATCAAATAAGTACACCATTATGGTACAGATAATTAAATATTATAAAGTGTCTTTATCATGAATCTTATATGTAAGTTCTAAATAAATCAAACCAGTTTTCTTCGAGCTATGATGGGACATGGATGCTTGTTTGTTTTCTTGAGGGCACATGACAGTCACATTCTTGGTGTTCCAGGAAGCTAATAGTGAATGTGGGTAATAAGTGTGCCACTTGACCACAGGTGAGGCTGGACTGATGTTGGTTTCCAGAAAGCACCGATATGTATTCATTGAAAATTTCATCAGCTGGAGAATGTATGGGCCTCTAGAACTCTACCAGGAATATCTGTTCTCCAAACTGCACTTAGCAAATGTGTGTAATTACTGTTTGCCAAAGGAAAGGAATTTATTTATTTATTTATTTATAACCATATGTCACACTAATCAAAAATATAATTGTTAGTGTTTTTTAGCAAAGGTATATTTTTGTACATTTTGATAGATGCTGGTACATATAATACAAATAATTGTAATTTTGTATTAAATGTATTAAATGTAAATTTATTAAATTCACCAGGTGTACAGCACTTTGGCTCAACCAAATCTGTGAATAATAATAATAACAATAATTCAGTTATGGTCACACTTTAGTTTTGGGACCAATTCTCACTGTTATCTAACCATTAACTATGACTTTTGTCTCAATAAATTCCTAATTTGCTGCTTATTAATAGTTAGCAAGGTAGTTGTTAAGTTTAGGTATGGGGTGGATTAAGGGATCTAAAATATGGTCATACAGAATTAATATGTGCTTTATAAGTACAAATAAACAGCCAATATGCTAGTAATATGCACGCTAATAAGCAACTGAGAATAGTTCCCTAAACTAAAGTGATACCTAAATGATTAATTATTAAAAATTTAAATCGCCCATATATAACATGTATATGTTAACATAAAATAATAATAACAAAAAAAAAATGTTACCATGTTGCTAGTGGTGTGACAGAAATATTAAATGAAACAGTAATTTTCATTGCAATGAGCTATGTCTTATGAATATTTATCATTATTGAATGAAATATAAGGATTCATGCAATGCTGCCTTAAAACTTGGCTAAAATAAGTCTTAGGGGGCAGCATAATTACATTGACTTCCTTATGCTGTCTAAGTAGGCAGATGACTAGGTTTTATAACAGAGCCATAGTTTGTGTGTTGTCTCAGCGTAGTCGATAAGATGTGTTAATCTGGTCTTTAAGGAGAAGACAAAACTGAACATAAAATATTTATCAGTATATTAATGCCGCATGTGTTTTGACATTTGAACACACAGTAATGCCCATATATAACATGTATATGTTAACATAAAATAATAATAATAAAAAAAAAAATGTTACCATGTTGCTAGTGGTGTGACAGAAATATTAAATAAAACAGTAATTTTCATTGCAATGAGCTATGTCTTATGAATATTTATCATTATTGAATGAAATATAAGGATTCATGCAATGCTGCCTTAAAACTTGGCTAAAATAAGTCTTAGGGGGCAGCATAATTACATTGACTTCCTTATGCTGTCTAAGTAGGCAGATGACTAGGTTTTATAACAGAGCCATAGTTTGTGTGTTGTCTCAGCGTAGTCGATAAGATGTGTTAATCTGGTCTTTAAGGAGAAGACAAAACTGAACATAAAATATTTATCAGTATATTAATGCCGCATGTGTTTTGACATTTGAACACACAGTAATGTGCAGAATTAGCATATTATAACACAATAAGCAAAAATGCCCTGACACAGTCATTATAAAAGTACACTATGCATGTATACATGTACGTATCTATTTATTTAAAGGGGTCATATCATGCGATTTCAATTTTTCCTTTCTCTTTGGAGTGTTACAAGCTCTTGGTGCATAAAGAAGATCTGTAAAGTTGCAAAGACTAAAGTCTCAAATCCAAAGAGATATTCTTTATAAAAGTTAAGAGTCAACCACACCTACCTAAAATGGCTCGTTCTAACACACCCCCACATATCTACATCACTATGTGGGAAGATTTGCATAACACCGCCCAAATGTTCACGCAAAGAAAGAAGGTG
>NW_015537958.1:612448-612643 GCF_001515605.1 Sinocyclocheilus anshuiensis
TGTTTGGGCAGTGTAGAGTAGGGCTTGTTGTGCTTGTTGTTTCTGATCACAAATGCAGACATGGTTTTACGTTTACGAGGCGCAATGCAACGCGTAAAAAGCGTAAAAAGATCATTATGATCCATAATTATGTCCCCACTGGATGCAACGAATGCCTCATTTATAATGGGTTTTCATGTTTTTGAATCATCGCTC
>NW_015537958.1:614435-620702 GCF_001515605.1 Sinocyclocheilus anshuiensis
GTAAAAATCTACGCGTTTCAGAAAGGCGGGGCATAGAGGAGAAACAATAATGTACAGTATGTGGAAAATAATGTGTTTTTTTAACCTTAAACCGCATAAACACATTTCATTACACCAAATACACAAAATAATGTTCTTTTTAGCAGCATCATATGACCCCTTTAAGTTCCAGGAAGGGGTGGCATTTAATTATTATTACTATTATTATCACAATAATTTACAGTACATGGTATGTAATGTCTTCATGAACATTTTTGGTTATACTGGTTGATAGCAATCAATAATTAAAGTGGACTATTCCGAATGTAATGATAGGTTGTCCTATCTGCCTGTCAACCTACAGTATGTATTTGAATGAACGAGTGATCGAACGAATGAACGGACGGACAGACGGACGGACGAACGAACTAACGAATACCATTAAAATACATGGGGTAAACATAATATAAGGGTAAACATAAGCAGGGTTTTTTTTACAAGACGGAGGAAGGAATTTGATGGAATGTTTATGTTTCAATCAAGTTTCAAGTTTCTTCTTGACATGTAAGCTAAACTTCAAGTTAAAATAACCCTAATATCTTGGACCTTTCATTCAAAGTAGCCTACCTGTTGAGACATGCCTTCACTTTTATAGAAGAGCTGTGTTTGTGTTGTTTGAGTTGGGGGAGATGTGATGTGCGAAAGAGGCGTTTGCAAAGGTTGTTTGAAAACATGCCACTAGTAGTGCATACTCTTTAATTTATTTAGGCTAAAGTATTATTGGTAACACTTTACAATAAGATCGTATTAGCTAACATTAATTAATGCATTAGATTACATGAACTAACAATGAACAACAAATCTGTTCAGCATCACTTAATCTTTGTTAATGTTAACTTACGCATATACTAATATGTTAGTTAATGGATAGTTAAAGGTTTGGCCCTAAACTGCCCTCGGGAATAAGACAGAGGACCTACTAAAACGACATCTGAAAGAGTGGACTTACTGGCTTGGAAACCAGTACAGAAATGGACCTATTGGAACACTGTTCAAGGATATTCAAAGAAAATATAACTTTTAAATCGCAAAGATGATTATCAACTATTTGTCCAGCCTAACCTGGCCATGCTTGATCACTTACAGATCCTCCTTATTTAGCAGAAACCCCTCTTTCTTCTCTGTTTAATTTCCAATTCCCAATTGTCTTTTTATTAATTTCTTATAAACTGTTAATGCATACCACTGTTATATAATGTAATAAAGTTTCTCAAAATGTAAGTGATGTGTGGAATAGCTTTCACTCATTTAAGGGCCAATAAAATCAGCAATGACTGCTTTGTAGTTAACCCACAAATGTTAGTAAAATGTCAGTTAATGTTAGAAAAGTGTACACTTTACAAAAAGCTTCACAAATTCCCTTAGAAAATATTTGTTAGTGGCAAGTCATGCTAATAAACAGTCTAAAAATGTTAGTAACATGTCATTGAATGTTGGACTATAGTGTACACTTTACAATAAGGTTCACACATTCCCTTAATAAATACTTTGTTAGTTAGGTCTACAAACATGAATAACATACTGTATCAGTTGATGTTTAGATGGTTTCTACTTTGGAATGAAGTTTACCAATAGCCCAAAACAGTGGTCAAATAAGAGTTAGTATTGTTCATCCTGTGTCGGCTTCTACATAAACTTAAGTCTTTATATGTAGTGTAAATTAGCGTTACAAAACATTAAATAAAGCTATTAAGTAATGCTGAACAAATGTGTTGTTCATTGTTCGTTCATGTTAATTAAGGCATTAACCAACGTTAACTAATTAAGTTGCTATGTGAAGAGATGCATTAGTATATGTGTAAGTTAATATTAACAAAAAAAGTTAGTTCATGTTAACTGATTGTTCTCTTGTTGATTTTGTTTGCTTCCATTGTCCTCATTTGTAAGTTGCTTTGGATAATAATCCTGAACTGTGTTCATTGTTAGTCCATGTAAACTAATGTATCAGTAAATGCATATGTTAACAGAGATCAAGTAATGCTGAACAGATGTGTTGTTCATTGTTTAGTTCATGTTAACTGATGCATTAATGTTAAACAGTGTTGGGCAGTAACGCATTACATAGTAACGCGTTACTCTAATTTGATTACTTTTTAAGTAATGGAGTAATTTAACGCGTTATAATTTTCAAAATAGTAATTAGAGTATAGTTACAAGCCGAGGTCTCTATGCGTTACTGCCACGTTACATCGCTGACAGAATGCAGTGATTTCTTATCTAGATTGTAAAAATGATGTAGCTCACGCACTGTCGAGTCAAGCGCCAGTGGATTACAGACCTGCTCTCCAACGAGACCCGACGCAAGAGTGTCTAAAATGTATTTTAGAAATTATAAATGCAGCGCTCTTTGCTGGCATTCTGCCATGCCAAACCATGCACACAGCAGCCGCTTGCTTTAGTTAAAAATAACAGTGTTCTGTGAATGTTGATGCTTTTAATAACAAATACTTATTGGGATCGAGCGTGTATGCTGGGATTTCATGAATTTCATGGAGAAAAAAAGTAACGTAACTAGTAATGTAACTAATTACTAATTAATTTTGAAATAAAGTAATCAGAACAGTAACGTGATTACTTTTAAAAGGAGTAATCAGTAATTGAATAACATTTTCAGAGTAACTTGCCCAACACTGATGTTAAATAATACAACCTTATTGTAAAGTGTTACCATACTATCTAATATGACTGATTTTAAACTATATTATATACTGTTTAGTGGTAATGCATGGCATCAAATAAGGGTCAAAACAGGAAGAAAAATAACTCCCCCCCCCCCCAGCCAGCTATTTCTGTAAAAACCTAGCCTTTAATGCAGTTTTGTCTCAGTATTTTGTTATTTTGCATTTGATAGTACTGTTCCATATTGGACAGCATGTGATCAGCTTTAGGATATCATACATTTGAAGTCATAAGTCTTTCATAAGCATTTTCTTGAAGTGTACTGCATTGGCAGCAGCTGCTTTGCAGCCCACTTCTCCACTTTACTGCTGCACTTCTCAGACCTGCCCTGCAGCTGACTCATGAAAAATGGAGCACTTTTTTATGATGGAGCACGTTTTTATGATCAGTGGATAGTCAAAATGAAATTGGCAATGCGTAGGCGAACCTGTTGATAACCAATAACTTTTGACTTTGAATTGCATCCATGCCTCACGTTATTCTGTAGGCGAGATAAGACATGAAAAATAAATTAATTAATTAATTAACTAATGTGCCACCTTTTTTTTTTTTTTTTTCCTCAAAGTAAATTTGCAGCTGATTTTACATTCAGTGACTTTCAGACATTCATGCATTCTTAATATATGGAAAAGAGCAACTCTGACTTTAAAATTTTTTTAATTATAACTTTTTTTTTTTTTTTTGAAGGTTGCATTCATATCCATATAATTAAAATGCCACATGGCATCTCAATTTGAATGCGCTAGATGCTTCTCCCTTTGAAAATAACCTTAGAGTTTCACATCTGCATGTCATGCATCTGTGTTCCCTGAAACGGATCCGTGCACAGGTGTGCACAGAGACACACCATAACCATAACTGACGACTGCAGGTTTATTTATTTTTGTCATATGACTCCCTGCAGCTTCCATTATGTGCTAAACTGCAACACTTGACTGTTTGCGGCTCAGCATAAGCAAAGTCTCTCTCTCAATCTCCCAGTCTCTCTCTTCTTCTCAGCCGGGCCAGAAAGCTCTCCTGCAGAGGCGCAGGATTACACCCACATGTGCTCCTTTCCTGTCATGGTTGTAAACATATTGGACCACCACCATGTACACGCCGGTGAAAATCCATGTCTCCTACTGCTTTTAGCTGACTGACAGCGGCCCAATTAGAGAAACCCGCTGTCTCCCCCATAAAGCACAGAGGCATACCTGAGTCAGAGTCTTCCCAACCTCTGCTGGATACTGCATGCAGATCTCTCTCCCTAATATCTAAATATAGTCCAAACCAAAGAATAAGAGTGCCGGATCTGACATGAGACAGGTGCTGATGTGGAAACAGGGTTGTGCTGAAAGCATTAGTTGGTTTGCATGGCTGACTGATCTTGACTAGTTGCAAAATATCAGTTCATATTAAATAAGCCTCAACATATCGGATCCTGTCAGATACTACACCACTGGCCACGGCTGAATCCTGACTCTCAACATCCCTTAAAGGAATATTCCAGGATAAATACAATCAACATCACTGCTGACATAATGTTGATTACCACAAAAATGTTCAAATAGACTCCCCTTTTCTTTTAAAAAGTAAAAGGCTTTGTTACACTGAGGCACTTATAATGGAAGTGTATGGGACTAATCCACAATTAAACTTTAAAATACTCAGTTTCAATACAATAACCGCAATATGTAAATATTGTGCATTTTAACCAGATTTTGATGAATGAATCAATGAATCAATGAATCAATCAACCAACCAACCAATAAAACACTTATTGACCTCTACTGTTAGTTATTTCCAATTTTACAACTTCATTACCATGACAATGTAGCACCTAAAATGTATAAATGATGTGACTAATTTTACAGTGCAAACAATACACAAGTTCAGAAAGAAGACTATATATATACAGGTGCATCTCAATAAATTAGAATGTTGTGGAAAAGCCACCAATTCACTATCTCAACAAATTAGAATATGGTTAAGTTTTAGTTTCAGTTAACAAGAAGAACACTGCTTATAGTAATCTCTATTTCAGCGGGGGTTTTTTTTAAAGAAAACAAAGAATGAGTCAATTATTATTATTATTATTATTATTATTATTATTATTATTATTATTATTATAATTATTATTATTATTTATGTGGTAATCAATATGCTACAAACGCTGTTGCTTGAGCTTAACTTGTATTGAGCCTGGAATATTTCTTGAAGTGTGGCAAAATCCCTGTAACACATAACCTCCTGCGGTGTATCACTTTAACTTACACCTGCTGTGCTTTGTTAGCCCGTCACTTTTACAGTACAACATGTAAACACATAAAAATTTGTTGTCCCTCAAAACGGATGATAAGTTGTCACTGACAGCACTTGCGAACACTGAGCCATGCCTACTTGAACAATTATTTGCCAGCTGTACACTAAAATGCTGGGTTAAAAACAACCATTTCTGGGTTACCTGGAAACCAAGCGCTCGGTAATTATTGGACAGAACACATGCTGGGTTATTTTGACCCAGCTTGTTGGGTTTTATACATTAACCCATTTGCAGGGTTGTTTTTTGACATGGGTCAGTCAACCTATTGAAGGTTTTTAATTTTAAATAATAAAAATGCACTCTAAAATCTCTCTCTCTCTCTCTCTCTCTCTCTCTCTCTCAGCCCCTTCACCATCATACTAACAAATACATTTATTCATTTAGCAGACGCTTTTATCCAAAGCGACTTACAATTGGGGAATACATCAAGCGGTTCATCTTAAAGAGGCAAATAGACACAGAAAGTGCTCGTAATACCAACTTTCAAGCATTGTTCAAATAGACTAAGATTAAAGAAAGGAGAAAACAAATGCAAACTGATATGATAAAATACCCTAAACACGTTTAAAATTATATTATTTATTATATAACTATGAGACAGATAATTAATACAAGTCTTAAGTTGTAGTTTATTTTAGCTGTTGTAATTTCAAGGAGAGCACTTTTTACAGCACTTTTCTGATTCTTGATTTCTGTGCCTTTGCTGCAGAGCTTTTGGAGCAGGACCTGCAAGACAAGGTGACAGTGCAAGGGTTAATACAGAAATCAAATGGCATTGTGCTGCTAAAATGACTGCGTTTGTATTATGTTTGTGCATCTTTGTATGATCTGAAATGACTGCAGACTGGCGTGAGCAGCATCCTGGAAATAGTATAGAGCCACCTGCAATAACTCATATAAACATGATTATAAGTTGATCCCTTGTCATTTGAAATGTAACTTAAAAAAGCAATAAGTACGTACAATGATTTATTTGCCAAATGGCAGTCATTTTCTTTAAATCTACCATTTGCGGTTGCTTCCGGGTGAGCGGTTTCTCCGCAGCTTTCTCACCTCCACTCTGTTGCTATGACTCATCAGGATTGTAGAGCGTTCTCAGTGATTTGCTGGTCTGCGGCTGATTTCATGCGCGAGGTAAGCTGTTCGCGAAGCGCTCGCCCAAGTGGAAAAATGTGCTGTTGCTGCCAGATCTCGATTGCCGAAAATCACATTGTGTTTGATGCAAAACCAACTCGACTAAATCAAAA
>NW_015537958.1:620756-633374 GCF_001515605.1 Sinocyclocheilus anshuiensis
GTTCCGTCCATATAAGCTGCGAATGCTCCGCATACCCAGGCCATTTGAGAGAATAAGTTCACAGAATAACTCATATAAACATGATTATAAGTTGATCCCTTGTCATTTGAAATGTAACTTAAAAAAGCAATAAGTACGTACAATGATTTATTTGCCAAATGGCAGTCATTTTCTTTAAATCTACCATTTGCGGTTGCTTCCGGGTGAGCGGTTTCTCCGCAGCTTTCTCACCTCCACTCTGTTGCTATGACTCATCAGGATTGTAGAGCGTTCTCAGTGATTTGCTGGTCTGCGGCTGATTTCATGCGCGAGGTAAGCTGTCCGTGAAGCGCTTGCCCAAGCGGAAAAATGTGCTGTTGCTGTCAGATCTCGATTGCCGAAAATCACATTGTGTTTGATGCAAAACCAACTTGACTAAATCAAAAGAAAAGAAAAGAAAAAAATCTTATCTTATCTTATCTTATAAAAGTCACCGTTCGCCACTATTTATTTAGGGTTAGGGTTAGGGTTGTCAAGTCTGTCTTTTCAGTAAAGGTTTTAGGACATGACAGGAGCAGCAAGAGCAGCCAATGGGAATATAAAATTACTTATGATTAAATGACTTACAATCACTTATCTTATATTCATGTTTGAAAAGTTACATCAAAAACAGCTTTACCTCGTGACATCTTGTCTGTCAGACAAGGGTGAATAAAGGCCTCATGTAGCGAATCAATGATTTTTTGTAAGAAACAAGCTGAACCCAGCATTTGGGTAAAAAAACAAAATAAATAAATAAATAATAACCCAGCATTTTTTACAGTGCAAAAAAAAAAAAAAAAACCTACCCAGCACCTGGGTAAAAATATAAAAAAATAACCCAATTAAATGAGCCAAAAGGCTGAACCCAGCATTTGGGTAAAAAAAAAAATAACCCATCATTTTTTAGAGTGTACTCTCCCTCACATCAGAGAATATGACTTCTCAATCAATCACACTTTGGAAAGGTGCAATAGGTCAATTTTACCGGCATTAACTTGCTGGTGGGGTTTGTACATTATTTTGGAGTCAGGTACCTCCATGACAGTTTCATGTCTACAGAGGGAGAGATTAAGAGCCTGTGCGGTCACGTTGAATTAGAATCGATGATAGATGACACAAAGACAGATGTTAGTGCATCAGACATACATCTTGGCACTGACTTGCTGTTGAGTTGTTCATAAATCTACCTTAGGTTCCTGATGACCACACATGAAACACTAATGGTCCTGTATTCACACACAAAAAGACCTGAAAAATATGTGGTAATACTTTCTATGAAGCCCGCATTTATAATACATTATAAGTGTATTCTTAAGGCATTATAATTAATGCATAATGCATTATAAAAAAAAAAAAAAGTATAATATGTTGTATCATCTCACAAATAATCATAACAACAATTATAATACATTATAATACTCGCGCATTTGTGGCTATAACTTTGAAGAGTATGATTATTTATAACACACAATTAATACCATATTAAACCACTTAATTTATAATGGATTATCTCATATCGTGACATTGTTTATTTAAGCTCTGCACAGAATCTTACTACGTCTTGTGAGAGGTTAGGAGTGGTTGAGTGTTTTGAGTGTTTCAATGTTTGCTGTGAGCTAGTTTAAGATCAGTTGTAATACTTTCAAATAAAAATAAAATGCAATGTTTTTTTTTTTTTTTTTATATTACATTACATTTATTTTGATGGTCTCCTTAGTCTATTGACTTTATGCAACTTTGCAACTACATGCCAACTAACTCTCATTTAGAGTATTGTTAGACTTAGGTTAAGGTTATGGTTGGTAGAATAAGTTGACGTACTTGCAAATTTGCTTATAGTCAGTAGAATGTCTGCTGGGGAACCATCAAAATAAAGTGTTAGCAGATATTTAACAGATGTACTACTAATTGACTCGATCCGTTCCCTGTCTGGACTACAACTCCCATAAACCCCTTACCTGGAACTGATTACCGGTCTCACCTGTTTCCAATCAGGAGGACTATATATGATGCACTCATACACACTCACTTTGCTGATTATGGTTAGCCTGTATCCTTTTCCAGTCTCTGTGTTTTCTTGCCTTGCCTTGCCTTCGTGTTTTTGATCTTGGACTGTTTACCTTGTTTTTGTGATCGTTTGCAGCCTGCCCTGACCATTGCCTGTTTATTGGATTACTTTTTTGCCTGCCCTGGATTATACCTGTCTGATGTTGTTTGACCCTGCCTGTTTTGAACACTCTTTTAAAATAAAGCTGCATTTGGATCATCAACTCCATTGTGATGCCCCAACGTTACACTAATACTCCAATGACTACTAGTTGACATTAGTGATGCAAAGTCCGATTCATTTCCGCGAACCGGTTCTTTTCGGACAGATCGGCTCATTGAACCGGTTCAAAAAGCCGATTCATCGGTTCCTGATATCAAGCAATAACGTCTCTACACATTTCTTTTCTAACAACTCAGTGCCATGTTGTATCAATGAAAAATTCAAATAAGTCATTTGTGTCAACGCATATTGAAACATTCAAAAATAAAGTTATTTGTGTGAAGGCATATTTCTGATTATTGCCATATAATTCACTTAAGTTAATGGTGTTTGTGGTCACAGTTTCATTCGCGGATCCTCCGATACGACTGACTGACCAATATTGACTAGCCTACAACTTGGATAAGATTACTAAAAGTTTCGCACCTACAGCACACATTACAGACATTGAAACACAAAAGCAGATATGTTCTACATGTCTACAGTATAAAGAATAAATAAACCAGTCTTATAAACTCCTTGATTTTGCCTAAGCAACTTTAAATATAATATGCATGCACAATAAACTATTGTAAAATTTATTTACATCACTTGACAGAAAGGTTTTTGCAGGTTTTAATAAAATGTAAATTATTAACAGTCATAATAAACAAGCATATTTCCAGTACGCGCCTCAGGCTTGCACAGTATCGTCAACTCACTGATCAGAATCTTCGGTAATCCTCTGCAAACTTCGCCACGGCTCATTCGGTTCTTGTTGAGTCCTTGGTAATCCTCTGCAAACTTCGACAGTTGGTTTAACTGGCTCATACAGTTCTTTTTGAGTTGGACATGCTACTTCGGCTGTGCGTCTTGCGTTATCAACCCGGAACTAAACTTCGATTCAGTTCGATTTGTGAACCGGCTCAACCGGTTACTTCCTGAGAACCGGCTCAAAGGAACGATTCATTCAAGAACCTAACATCACTAGTTGACATGTAGTTGCAAAGTTACTTACCAACAGTTCAATCATGACAACACTCGGAACATTTTATCATGGTGATGGATATGACAATGTTAATGTATTTGGTCTTGGCGGAACAGATCTGCTACGATAATGCTAAATTGCTGCTGCTATTGGTTATTGCTGTAGTTGTAGATTATTGCTGCTGCTGCAAGCAAGTACAGGAACTTGCTACTGCCAATGCATATGGCGATACGGTGCCATGAGTATTTAAGACATACTGCTGCTGCACAGATAGCATATACAATAACCCCGTAGCAGATCTATACAGGTGGAGCTGGGTAAGGTTGAGGGTTTCAGAAAACTTTGAAAGCGCACTGCAGGAATCTCAAGTGAATGCTAGCCAGACATATAAATGCAAGGCAGTAAGCTCATTGGCTGCATATGCAGCATGAACCAATCAGCTTGTGCCAAGTCATTTAACTCTCTGAATATCATCAGTTATGTTAACACCCCATTAGAATGCGCCATCTACAGTTTCATGACTGAACTATATATTTTAATCATGACAACTCTCGGAACATTTTTGCATGGTGATGGATATGACAATGTTAATGTATTTGGTCTTGGCGGAACAGATCTGCTATGCTGCTGTTAAAATGCTGCTGCTGTTGGTTATTGCTGTCAAGTCAAGTCACCTTTATTTATATAACGCTTTTAACAATACAGATTGTGTCAAAGCAGCTGTACAGCATTAATTAGGAAAACATTGTGTCAATAATGAAAAATGATAGTAGTAAACACTCAATTTTCAGTTAAAGGCAGTTCATCATTGAATTCAGTGATGTCCTCATCCAGCTCAGTTCAGTTTAAATAGTATCTGTGCAATCAAGTTGACGATATCGATGGAAGTTAAGTGTCCCCAAATAAGCAAGCCAGAGGCGACAGCGGCAAGGAACCGAAACTCCATCGGTGACAGAATGGAGAAAAAACCTTTGTGGACGTGGAGGACTATAATGCAATAAGAGCTCGTTCAACTACTGAGGCGTTAAACTATTCAGGGCTTTATAAGTAATAAGCAAGATTTTTAAATCTATATGATGTTTAATAGGGAGCAAGTGCAGTGTTGACAGAACTGGACTAATATGTTCATACTTCCTGGTTCTAGTAAGAACTCTAGCTGCTGCATTTTGGACAAGCTGGAGTTTGTTTATTAACCCTCTGGGGTCCAAGGGTGTTTTGGGGCCTGGAAAGGTTTTGACATGCCCTGACATTTGTGCTTTTTTCAGTTGCTTACAAACATTTGAATGTCTAAAGTTTAATAACACTGTAATCAGCACAAACTGGGCTACAATAATTAGGGTACTTTCCCGCCAAGCAATACGAAATACCTCTAGTTTTGTTTTCCTCCAGCTGCGCTCCATTTTCGGGCTGCTCTCTTTAGGGTGCGAGTGTGCTCATTATACCACGGTGTCAGAATGTTTTCCTTAATCTTCCTTAAGTGTAAAGGAGCAACCGTATCTAAAATGCTAAAAAAGAGAGAGTCAATAGTTTCTGTTACATCAAGTTGTTCTGAGTTATTGAACATGCTAAGGAATTGAGATAAATCAGGAAGATTACTTACAAAGCAGTCTTTTGTGGAAGAAGTGATGGTTCTACCATACTTGTAGGGGTGGTCACACTAGACTTTGAACGTGCAAAATTTTTTCGGATGTCGCTGCGAATATGGGCGGGAGCAGGATATGACATCACGCGCCAAGGTTTCCCCGCAGTTTTTTATTTTAGTTTATTTTTTTTATTGAAGATATAGGTTTTCCCTCAGTTATCACAACATGGATTCAGATGTGCTTGTACTGTATCTTTTGCGATAGCGTCGAAAGCGTCTGGAAAGGAGAAGGCGGGGGGTTCACCCTATTCTACGGACTCGGAATCAGCGGGGAGAGTTCCATTCTTTAATTCAGGAGCTTCGGCTGGATGAGGATCACCACAAGGAGTACTTTCGGCTCTCAACATTAAGTAATTTAATAATAATACACTTGTGTATGGCAATTATATTGTTCTCTCTCTCTCTCTCTATATATATATATATATATACTAAGCAATAAAAAATTATAAAATGTGTCCGCATTCAAATGTACCATCTGATTTGTATAATCTTTTAAAGAAGTATTATATAAAATAGGACGCTGCACTACGGTTAAAATTAGCGCTTCCTCCATTTTTGAATTTCTGTACAGAGAGGTCACGCAGTGACGTATCGATCTTCTACTGGTCACACGTCTTCACATGATGCAAATTCGCAGGTCAGAGTTCACCAAACTTGAACTTTGGAACGCAGCGAAATGCAAAATTTTTTGCATGAGCTTGCGTTTCCGGTCTGATGCATTCGCATGCGTATGAATGGAAGTCAATGGAACGAAAAGTGCAGTGTGACCGCCCCTTAACTCGGATATAAAATCAGCAAATTCTTTAATAAAGTCTGTATGGTGCCCTGGTGGCCTGTATACAGTAGCCAGTACAAACATCACAGGGGATTTATCATTAACACTTGTTTCTCTGGATAATGTTATATGAAGCACCATTACTTCAAACGAGTTATACTTGAAGCCCGCCCTCTGAGAAATACTGAAAATATTGTTATAAATTGTAGCAACCCCTCCCCCTTTACCTTTAGGACGCGGCT
This sequence comes from Sinocyclocheilus anshuiensis, assembly GCF_001515605.1. NCBI lineage: Eukaryota > Metazoa > Chordata > Actinopteri > Cypriniformes > Cyprinidae > Sinocyclocheilus > Sinocyclocheilus anshuiensis. The sequence continues at coordinate 626,673 of NW_015537958.1, forward strand.
CATGTTTATAACAGTAATCTTGGGGGGTTGACTCATTTAAAATAATGTAATCATCAGGTTTTAGCCAGTTTTCTGTCAAACAAAGCACATCTAGGTTATGATCAGTGATCATATCATTTACAAAAAGTGCTTTCGTAGAAAGGGATCTAATATTCAATAAGCCGAGCTTTATTTATCTGTATTACATCTGTTTTTTATTTGATGAACATCAATTAAATTATTACTCTTAAATTGGTTTAAATGTTTTTTGTATTTTCTAGTTCGGGGAACAGACACAGTCTCTATAGTGTGATATCTAGGTGAAAGACTCTCTATGTGCTGAGAATTAACTGATTTCTGCTGTAGTTGTAGATTATTGCTGCTGCTACAAGCAAGTACAGGAACTTGCTACTGCCAATGCATATGGCGATACGGTGCCATGAGTATGACATACTGCTGCACAAATAGCATATACAATAACCCCCCAACAAAGCTGGAAGAAGAAACAAAACAATTAAATATGTATGCTGCTGCTATACAATAATATGCTTAAAATCATCCCTATAAGGCAGAAGGAATATAAACGATAAAACCCCCCAGAACAAGCAGATCTATTGCCTAGACATATGTACTGCTGCTGCTCTAGAGAGCCGTGAGACCGTGGGTTTTCTATCTATGTGAGCCTGGGCCGGCTTTGCCAAATGGCTTAACGCTAGTGAACTATTGCTGTGTGTACCTGATCGGTTGACCAGATAGCTTAAACTAGTGACCTGAGTTAAAAGTGTTTCTGGGCTAATGGAGCCCAGATAAATTAACTAGTGGCTCAACAATGTGAACCTGGGTACTGTACCCTTAGGTTTATTTAACTAATTACCTAAATAACTATATGTCTCTGAGCCAATAACTCAAACTTACCTAGGTAGAAACGCGCACTGTGTGTATCATTAAGAAAAAGGAATCACACTGTAGGCTGATAGATGAAGTAACCCCCAGCAACCACCTGACTCAGGCTCGGGCAGGCTGAGCAAATAGTTTTAAATTTGTCATTCAAGAGTTGTTTTTTTTCTCCATTAATGTTCATCAATGTTACTGCAGTGGAAATACCTACCTTTAACTTATTAATAAGTTAACAAAATATTTGCCGAAAGAATAAATCACTGTACACCCTGTAGTTGTGGTGTCATATGCCCAGGACTAATTCTGCCTCAGAAGCAGCTGCTCATTTATTTTGATAATTTAAAATATTTATATTGCATATTAAGAACAATAATGTTTGCATTGTATGAACACATCATTGCTAAATGCGTGGCTCGTTCCAAGATGGCCTTGAGCGAGACACTACAGTGACTTTATTTTAATGCAGTTGTCTGCTTTTATATTAATTGTGTCTAAATTAAAATTCACAACATAGAAATGCTGTGCATGCTGCTGCTGAGAAGAATCTCGATGACTGAATGCCTATGCAAGCTGCTGCTACTGCACAAGAGACTGAACTGCTGAGAGCTCCATTAATTAGGCATACGAGTAGCTAGGCGAATGCCTATTTTACTCTAACATGGTGTCTACGCCAGACACGAGCGGCACAATATGTCCAAATCAATAGACCCGTAACGATATGTAAAGCGGTCTGCAATGTATGCAGTGCAGTACGGCTAACGCAACAAAACTTCTGCTACTGCTGCTATTGATAATATTCACTAACATTTCAATACTGAGTTGAAGTACATGCTGTTGCTGTTAATGAGATTCACAATGCTGTAGTAGGAATTTATTGTGCGAGCTGTTGCGGTTGTAATATTTAATCAGAATTTGCGAAGCATAATCTACTGCTGCAGCACGAAACCTGCTGTAAGCCATGTTTAATAAGCAAAGTAATAAATACCTATTGCACTTTAAAGAGTTAATTTACTCTCCATGAGTTATCACTAAAATGTTATGCAACTAAAGTTCACTATCGCTGAACCAAGGTAACGAGTGAAATAGAGATGTGGCCCCTTTAAGAATGAGCGCTCCCTCTTCTGACTGAGTGCATTGCAATGCGGCATGAGTACATGTATGAGCGGGTATATTATTTTCTGTTGCTCATTAACATAGGTAAGGCTGCTGACAGTATGACGTTTATGAAAGACAGTTATATGGGTTCACCTTGACTTAAAACTGTGAACAACTGTGAAACGCCAACTGCAAACCAACCCCACTAGTGAGGTGTGCATCTGAAGCGATCAGTTCGCAGTTAATTTAGAAATTAATGCCCACAGAAGATATTAAAAGCATTGGAGATTTCGGGCAAATAAGGTAATCCCCAATTCACTTTACTGTTCTAAAATCTGTGACACTTGACTTTGTATTCTCACATACATGAACTAGGAAAACTGCTTGCTGCTGCTGCTAATGCCACTGCTGTTATATGAACAATATATGCTTAGTAATTAATCCTCATGCGAATAACCGGCACGTAGTTTTACACTTGTATGTTTTCTAGTTTAAAAATGTACATCTGACATATCATCAGTTACGTTAACACCCCGTTAGAATGCACCATCTAGAGTGTAAGGGAAACAGGTAAATTTAGCTCAAAGGGAATCATTTAAGATTTTAAAGGGAATTTGGACAGAATCACTGTTTTACGGCTGCTCACTGAGATGGCCAGCGATTCATTGAACGAGCCGTATAACATCAACTCTGCAATGGATATTAATATCCAAAGTATAGTGTCTTGGGCCTCTGTGGAATTCGGCTCCTCATGTTTCAACCATGTTTTGACCAAATCTTAGATTGTCTGATTCGGTCTGATATCCTACAAGAGTTTCATGACTGAACTATATATTTGTCTAAATGGTACCATCAAAATAACCATACTGATATTACAATAAAAATAGTTAAAAGCAAATGTGTACACATTCATCTGATCTGATATCTGGTTTTATGGCTGTTTGAGGGGAAAAAAAAAATATTATTATTATTTATAAGTGGTCTTTGCTTTAAAAGGGGCATAACACACACAGTTTCACCCAATCTCATGTTGATCTTGAGTACATATAGAGTAGTATAGCATCGTTCATAGTTCCAAAGAGTCTTTAGTTTCATCATATTTATAAAAGAAAGATACAGCTTTCCGATTCTCTCCGAAAACAGCTGAGCTCTAGGAGGTGCGCCGTGGGCGGAGCTAAAGAGTGACGAGCACTTGCCCGATTGCCAACAAAATACAGACATTTGATGCTGTTTCACTTACCATCTGCAGGTCTGAATCGTGACCGGGATCTTTTATAGCTGGGACTGCTCCATCTTCTATTACCAAACGATGTGCAAATCCAGCGCCGAAATAGACCTAGTTTATAAAACGTTTGTGAACAAACACACTTTTAAAACTCCGTTGCTGCCCCGGAAAAACAAATTGCATCCACTGTTCATGTAACGCTGGGTTCTTTGGTAAGTTGAACATGGTTATCTTTCCGTTACAGCCAAAAATAACACACACAGTTTCACCCAATCTCATGTTGATCTTGAGTACATATAGAGTAGTATAGCATCGTTCATAGTTCCAAAGAGTCTTTAGTTTCATCATATTTATAAAAGAAAGATACAGCTTTCCGATTCTCTCCGAAAACAGCTGAGCTCTAGGAGGTGCGCCGTGGGCGGAGCTAAAGAGTGACGAGCACTTGCCCGATTGCCAACAAAATACAGACATTTGATGCTGTTTCACTTACCATCTGCAGGTCTGAATCGTGACCGGGATCTTTTATAGCTGGGACTGCTCCATCTTCCATTACCAAACGATGTGCAAATCCAGCGCCGAAATAGACCTAGTTTATAAAACGTTTGTGAACAAACACACTTTTAAAACTCCGTTGCTGCCCCGGAAAAACAAATTGCATCCACTGTTCATGTAACGCTGGGTTCTTTGGTAAGTTGAACATGGTTATCTTTCCGTTACAGCCAAAAACACACTTCTTTGGAGACATTCTTCTCGAGCAAGTCCCGTTCAGTCAAAGACTAAAGAATACCCAAGACGAGTCACTCACTTTCAGTTTTGAATGGGGAAAAATGCAATGCTCAATATGGCCGCTCTATAGAACGAACCCCCGCCTTCTAAGTAAAAGAGCCAATCGCTAATTGGTAAAGTCAGCGCGTCACTGCGGCGGGTTTTGTTGCGAAAACCTGGCAACCCTGGCACACTCGCTGGTCTAGCCAGAAAAATAGGCTTTTTTAACTCTATTTGAGCAAAAGAAACAACATTTATGTGACGGTTGTTGTCAGATTTCATTGGTGATTTCAAATATGAAATTTAATCTTAAGCTTGGCAAACAGTTTTGGAAAATTTGATATTTCCCCATTCAGAGAGATAGGTGCTGCACTTGCACATCCGAGAGGCATTTTAAAGATGGCCACCGAGTGACATGACTTGTCTTAAAGGGACTTTTGTACTGTGCAGCCGAATTAATCGCGTTGATGGGCGCGCTCTTGCTCTCGCTCTGGTCGATCTGTGTGCACAGGCGCGATCTTCCGGAAGAAATGGCCATTAAAGAAGTTCCACCCTTCATTAGGGTGGTCATGAAGAGCCAAGCTCGAAAAAAACTCAGAAACTTGTACAAAACTGGAAGGAGTATATTTGACACAGAAATACTCCGTTCTACATTCATATCATTTTTTTTTACTTTGGCCATGTTTAGCATGAGAATCCAACACTTTAACAGTGTAAATAACTCAACCTGCATGAAATAGCATTAGACCCCCCTTTAAGTAAAGTGAAGTTACTTTAATTAAAGCAGACAAAGACCACTAATAAATAATAAGACCACATTATAAAGCCCTTTGGATGTTTTCATGAAGACTTTGTATTTGTCATTTTACAGTAAAAAACTTATGTAACCTCGGTTCCCTGAGATGCGGGAATGAGTACTGTGTCTTGCTAGACGCATATGGGAAAAAGCCTTTTTTCTCCTGAACTGAAGCCTTTTTTCATTCACGCAGTGAAACTGCACAGCCATTGGTTTGTGCAGTGTATTAAAAACAAACCAATGGCTAGGCAGTGGAGCCAATGCTAGAAGCAGAGCAGTCTTCAGCGATAGCGATAGCGACCGAATGTTGGCAGATTGTAGCGGCTCGAAAGCGGGGCCCTTCAGGACTGTAGGGGGACGAGGTGGATTCAGCCTCCTTGCACCCCTTAGGAAGAGGATGACCGCGCTGTTTCTGCCCACTGATTGGCCCTCAATAGTCCAAGGCATTCCAAGTGGCTGAGGAGGAGGAATCTGTGAGACAGCAGCTCTGCCTCCGAATGGGCTAAGACAAGCCAGTCCTCGAGGTAGTTGAGAATGCAGATTCCCATCTGCCTCAGAGGGGAAAAAGCTGCGTCCTTGCACTTCATAAAAGTGCGAGGAGCCAGAGACAGTCCGAAGGGAAGGACCGTGTATTAATAAGCCACTCCCTTGAAGGCGAATATCAAGAATCACCTATGATGGGGGCTATCTGGATGTGAAAGTAAGCATCTTTCAGATCCAGCGAAAAGAACCAGTCCCCTGGGCAGATTTGCGAGAGGATCTGCTTCAGTGTAGTCATTCTGAACGGCCGTTTCATGAGGGCACGGTTCAGGCGTCTGAGATCGAGGATGGGCCGCAGGCCACCATCCTTTTTGGGGACGAGGAAGTAACAGCTGTAGAAGCCTGACTCGCTCTGGGCTGGAGGAACCATTTCCACGGCTCCTTTTGCCAGCAGAATCATCACCTCTGTGAGCGTCCTTGCTTTGCACTGAGGTGGGGACCACGGCGCTGAAGCACGGGGGTCTTCGAGTGAATTGGAGTGAATATCCTCGTATTATTATCCCCATAACCCATCTCGACACTCCGGGTATGGCCTGCCAGGCCTCGGCCCGTTTGGCGAGGGGTTGAATTAACTCAGGTGACTGGCCGCACAGGAGCAGAACACTTGTGAGTAATGGAAGTGGAAGTTTGCTCTCTTTTTGAAAATGGTTGTGTTTTATTTTTCCCGCTATCACAGCGGTTGAATGCTTGGGCACATGAACGGACCCGTTGTTTGCACAAAACACATTTCCCTCTGTACACGGAGTTGAACGGGGTGTCAAGAGGTCTAAGAGAGGCTGCTTGAGGGGCGGTCCGGCCGTAGGGAGATCCCGAGCGAGAGTGTCCCCGCGTCTGCTGCGCCTTAGCGGGCTGAACGGCAGGGGCGGCAGTTGCTGGCTTCGTGGGCTGCTGAGTCGGCGCAGACTTAGGGCGAGCAGAGGCAGCAGCGGAGCTGGAGCGCTTAGACAGGAAATGTTGCATAGCTTGGGACAATTTCTGTGCCTCTGTGAAGCGCTCGGCTTCACAGGATGCGAGGATCTTGGCCTAAAAAGACCTGGAGGACCGCCATTGAATGAAGTGCCGAAGCTGCCTGTCCAGCTGAAGTGTAGGTGCATCCAGCGAGAGCTGAAGTGGTTCTACACGGCTTGGACGGGTGAGCGGCCTTTGCTCTCCAGCCAAAGGCCGTGGGCGGGCAGAGGTATGCGGCCACTGACTCATCTAGGGGAGGTGGCTTATCGTACCCTTTTTCTTCAGCGCTGTCGATGGAAGTGAGGCCGGATGAAGAAGCAGTACGGAGGCAGGCGGAGTAGGGAGCGCGTACTGTTGTTATGATTATTTATGAGATGATACGTTTTTTTATTTTTTATAATGCATTATTCATTGAATGAATGAATGAATGAATGATGCATTTATATAGCACTTTATT
>NW_015537959.1:0-712 GCF_001515605.1 Sinocyclocheilus anshuiensis
CGCCTGACCGCCGAGGGTGCGGGAGGAACTCCAACAGGGTTCGCCTTGGGGAACTGAACTGAGAAGCAAAAAAGCACACGTATCTGGTCCGTAGAGGGGAATGGCGCAGCAAGCGTGATCGACACCGAGCGGGTCCGGTGTTACTGCCTAACTGAGGCGAGTAAAGCGTGATCGACACCGAGCAGGTCCGGTGTTACTGCCTACCTGAGGCGAGTACACGAGAGGACACGGGCTCTACACGGAGCTTATAGAATCTCGCAAACGTGTTAGGCGTCGCCCAGCCGGCAGCTCTACAGATGTCTGCTATCGAGGCGCCCCGCGCCAATGCCCAAGAAGATGCCACTCCTCTCGTAGAGTGTGCTCTCACCCCGAGGGGGCATGGTAAACACTGGGCCTGGTATGCTAAGACTATAGTCTCCACTAACCAGTGGGCAAGTCTCTGTTTGGAGACAGCCTTTCCCTTCTGCTGTCCTCCGAAGCAGACAAAGAGCTGGTCTGAGGTCCTGAAGCTCCGCGTACGGTCCACGTAGATGCGCAGAGCGCGAACGGGACAGAGCAGAGCGATGGCTGGGTCTGCCTCCTCCCGGGGCAGCGCTTGCAAGTTCAACACCTGATCCCTAAAAGGCGTGGTGGGAACTTTGGGCACATATCCAGGCCGGGGTCTCAGGACAACGTGAGAGCTACCCGTACCGAATTCTAGGCACGAATCGTC
>NW_015537959.1:1011-1435 GCF_001515605.1 Sinocyclocheilus anshuiensis
CCAAAGGCCTACCGTCTACTGCCTCGTGATGTGCGGCAATGGCGGCAACATACACCTTAAGGGTGGAGGGAGACAGCCTTCGCTCCAACCCCTCCTGCAGGAAAGAAAGCACGACTCCGATCGGGCATCTACGGGGGTCTTCCCGGAGGGAAGAGCACCAATCAACGAACAGGTTCCACCTCAGCCTGTAAGCGTGTCTGGTAGACGGTGCTCTAGCTGAAGTGATGGTGTTTACTACCGCTGGAGGTAGCCCACCTAGAACCTCCGCGTCCCGTCCAGGGACCACAAGTGGAGATTCCACAAGTCTGGACGCGGGTGCCAGAGGGTGCCCCCTCTCTGAGAAAGGAGATCCCTCCTCAGAGGAATTTGCCAAGGAGGGGCTGTCGCGAGGAGCATCAGTTCGGGGAACCAAGTCCGACTGGGC
>NW_015537959.1:3038-3680 GCF_001515605.1 Sinocyclocheilus anshuiensis
TTAGAGAGCGCTGAAGCGCCCAGGGGAGGTCGCGGCGAGACCGCAGAATGGAAGCTGCAGCACACCGAGGTTTCTAGCAGTCCTGGATGGCAACCCCCGCTGACACGCCCGTGACACCAACGCCAGCTGTTTCTTTGCAAACACTTGTGGAGATTCGTCTTGACAGGCTCGGCTCCGAAGCGAAAAGCTGATGTGCGTTTGCACAAAATAACTATTTTCTATTTGAATATATTTTAAAATGTAATTTATTGTGATTTCAAAGCTAAATATTTAGCATCATTACTCCAGTCACATGATCCTTCAGAAATCATTCTAATATTCTGATTTGCTGCTCAAAACACATTTATTATTATTATGTTGAAAACAGCTGAGTAGAATTGTTTTCATGGTTCTTTGATGAATAGAAAGTTCAGAAGAACAGCATTTATCTGAAATGTATATCTTTTGTAGCATTATAAATGTCTTTATCATCACTTTTGATCAATTTAAAGCATCCTTGCTAAATAAAAGTAATATTTTCTATAAGTTCTTTCCAAAAACAAAAAAGAAAGAAATCATACTGACTCTAAGCTTTTGAATAGTATAGTGTATAATGTTACAAAAGCTTTTTATTTCAGATAAATGCTGATCTTTGTATCTTTC
>NW_015537959.1:4433-6236 GCF_001515605.1 Sinocyclocheilus anshuiensis
TTATAGATTGAAACAAATGTGCTTCAGCCAGGATAAAGAGTATGAAAAGTGCTCTGAGTTGCTGCAGAAAAAAAATTAGCAAAAACATGTTGCTGGAGACGGGCTTATTGAAAATGCAAACTGATTGTCTGCTAGCAGGAGGTGCTTTGAGGGCGGTAGAACTAGCGGTTTGCCTGGTAACGGCTGTAATGAAATCAGCTCCACTCATGAACGCTTCTTTATCAGATAAATTGAAAATGACATCGAAACTTTTCTGAAGACAGTCCTTTCCCTTCAGAGATGCATTCATATAAAACACCCGCGACGTGTTTTGATTTTGAAACGTGCAGTGCTCATGTTTATTCAACGAAGTCAAACGCCACAAATAAATCAATGTATGGGAAACACTGGTAATGAGTATCGAAATATCGGAAATGTGTTTAAAAATCATATCACCGTTATTGAAAAAAATTATATCGTGATACATATTGATATTGAATTATTGTCCAGCCCTATGTATGGGTTTTCTAACACAGTACATTTGCTCGCTAGCTCACGCAATACGGCATTGCAGTTGTGAGGTGAAGTGCTTAGGTGCGAATCCCGTGAAACTACTGTTCGACCAAACAGCTCAAACCCGCATATAAGATTAAAAAAGTTAAAATAGCACAGCTGCATCAGTGAATGTGTTGTTATATCACTTTTGCATTCATTAACACTATCAGGTACGTTTAGGGTTGGGTTTGGTTTGGTGTAGGGAGTATGTTATTTTCTAGCATGATAATAACATGTAATAAAAAACACAGCAATACATGCAGGTACCAACATAACAATGTGTCATAGTCACATATTGAATGCCCGTTTTAGCGCCTCTCACTGGACATTTCATTTTGAAACTGCGGCGAAATGTGTAGTAAGTTAATATCGGTATAGCAGTAACTAGCACATATTTCCAATGAGCCTTGGTTGCACAATGTTCTCTTACCATTCCTGATTCTTACACAAACCCACAGCGTTCGGCGTGGTTTTGCAGCTATCAGAGCAGAAATGAAAATTGCTGCTCTCCTCTCCTTCACGTTCATTTGAGAGATCAGAAAAAGCCCATACATACACCTGCCCCTCAAAGAAGTCAGGAAAGTGGACAAAAGAGACGGATGAAAACACCAGGGGTAAACGGAAATGTGTCTCCCACGTCTACTTGTGATCCAGTCGATCAAAACGTATCTTGATACCAGGTGTAAACGGAATTAGACACAGACATTCTAAAGACACAACACTCTAATCACTATCCAGAATGGTTGCTGTGCTCATCTCAGTTCAGGAACAGATTTCCTCCCCCAGTTGAAAGCGCATGGGTGATGGCCTTACTGTAGTCTTTATACGCCTGTGCATTCCTCGTTTTCTTCTAATCATCTTTTTGCTCTTTCTCTTGCTGTGCCGCACGTCACGCAGAGCGGTGCCTGAGCCTTAACCTGCACACTTCTCTTGATGTGCAAATAGGGCTGAAGCGCTTCTTCTCTGGCTCCTTCCTGCTATAGAGCAGGGAAGCTGAGTTGACAGCTCTCTAGAATAAATTGCCCGGCTACAATTGTGAGTTTCATATCTGTGTATGTGTCTGTCTATTTACTGTTGTCTGTCCGCACAAGCATATATAAAAACAATCATGAAAAAGTCTATGGCGAGCGAACGGCATTACAAACGCTGTGTTCCTCCCTGCCCACGATATCTGGCGGCACGGGATACACACGATTTGTGTGTCGTTTGTTTGGGAGCGGAACATGCTCGGTCAGCTTTCGAGGAGCTAAGTGTCATCACTGCGAGTTA
>NW_015537959.1:6577-6998 GCF_001515605.1 Sinocyclocheilus anshuiensis
TCTCATACCGAATTAATCCTCACAGCTGTAAATGGAGTGAGAGAAGAACAGTCATTCACTGTCAAACAGTTTCAGAGACTGTTAGGTCTGATGGCAGCTGTGTCCAACGTGATACCTTTTGGCCTGCTGTACATGAGACCTTTGCAGTGGTGGCTCAGGACCAAGGGATTTTCCCCCAGGGGGAATCCGCTTCGCATGATCAAGATCACGCAGCGATGCTTACGTGCCTTAGACATGTGGAAGAAACGTTGGTTCCTGGTTCAAGGCCCGATGTTAGGGGCTCCTTGTCGTCGCGTAACGTTAACGACGGATGCCTCTCTCACGGGCTGGGGAGCGGTCATGGGTGGGTCTGTGGGTCTGCCCAGGGTCTGTGGGAAGGCCATCATCTCTTTTGGCACATCAACTGCCTGGAAATGCTGGC
>NW_015537959.1:7909-8168 GCF_001515605.1 Sinocyclocheilus anshuiensis
ATATCCTGTCGAGACAGGGGCTGAGGCCCGGGGGATGGAGGCTCCACCCCGAGGTGGTGGAGCTCATTTGGAGGGAATTTGGCCAGGCGGAAGTGGATCTATTTGCGTTGCAGGAAACAACACACTGTCCGCTCTGGTTCACCCACACGCATCCAGCTCCACTGGGGCTGGATGCCATGGTGCAGGTGAGGCCGAGGCTTCGTCTGTATGCTTTTCCCCCGATCGCTCTGCTCCCGGGAGTTCTGGAGAGGGTACGCCG
>NW_015537959.1:8463-8612 GCF_001515605.1 Sinocyclocheilus anshuiensis
CCGAGTATGGTTCTCGGACTTGGTGTCCCTCCTCGACGGCTCTCCGCTGGAGATTCCGATCAGGAGGGCCTCCTCTCTCAGGCGGGGGGTGCCATTCTTAACCCCCGCCCGGAGTTATGGAAGCTGTGGGCATGGCCCCTGAGGGGGCA
>NW_015537959.1:8924-9761 GCF_001515605.1 Sinocyclocheilus anshuiensis
CCCTCCACTCTGAAGGTATACGTGGCGGCCTTAGCTGCTTACCACGCCCTTCTGGGTGGTCAATCATTGGGAAGACACTTGTTACTCGTTACCTCCATGGCACCCTGAGGCTGAGGCCGGTACAAATCTGCTCTGTCCCCTCATGGGACCTGGCTGTGCTTCACACAGAGCTGCCCCGTGGTGTAAGGCAGATCAGCTTTATTTGTTTTGGTCCACAAAAGAAAGGATCTCCGGCAACCAAGCAGACTATGAGTAGGTGGGTGGTCGAGGCCATCTCACTAGCCTACGAGTCCTCTGGCCTCCCGTCACCTATGGGGGCCAGAGCGCACTCGACCAGGAGTATGGCGGCCTCCAAGGGGCATTCCCAAAGCGATTTTGACGCAGCGTCTCGTTCCCTCGGGGAACCACGGTTACATACGTAACCTAGAGATGTTTTTGATGTATGTAATGTTTGATCCAATAACTGCATCCTTGGTGAGCATATACTGTATATGTGCTTTAAAATAATATACCTTTTTTTTGTTTTTTATATTGCGCATCATCCATGCCATTCTTTGAGGTATGTAGGCTGTTTCCGTAGTGTGGACTTGCGCTCTGCCGGATGCGCTTTTATACTTTCTGGTGCTTACGTCACCCCGCTCGTGACGTCTCGCTACTCCATTGGACAGATTTGACACGTGCTTCAGAACGCGGTCACGAAGGGGCGTTCCCAAAGCGATTTCCCTCGGGGAACCATGGTTACATACGTCACCTAGAGGCGTTTCTTTGACAGTGGCCTTCAGCTCATCTGCATTTTTTGGTCTCTTGTTTCTCATTTTCCTCTTGACAATACCCCAT
>NW_015537959.1:10241-10685 GCF_001515605.1 Sinocyclocheilus anshuiensis
TTCTAATTTATTGAGATGCACCTGTATATATATATATATATATATATACACACATACACACACACCACAGTATATATTTTGAAAATATTTACATGTATTTACATGCCTATATTTGTATTCATATAATTTATTTTATATATAAATATATTTAATATATAAACATAATGTATTTTTCTTAAATATATACATGCATGTGTGTGTGTGTGTGTATTTATATATACATAATAAATATACACAGTACACACACATATACTATCTAAACAAAAACTTTTATTTTGGATGCGATTAATCACGATTAATAGTTGCCCAGGTCATTATATGTCGTTGCTAGCTCCTGCGTTAAAGGAGATGCGCTGATGTTTATCACAAACTTCCAAGATTCCAAGATGCTGACAGGGAATGCTGTCAAGTCACCGGGATATATCACACACACACACACACACA
>NW_015537959.1:11162-15444 GCF_001515605.1 Sinocyclocheilus anshuiensis
TCTCACACACACACACACACACACACACACACACACACACACACACACACACACACACACACACCATGGCCTGTCTGAATACTGGTGTGCATTAGAACCATTTAATTACCTGTCTATATCAATGCGCTGCTTTCATTGACACACACTCATCAGAGATTGCACAGCGCACACACAAACATCCAGGAGCACAAAAACTTGTCAACGCTGCCCCACAACTTTTATAAAAAAAAAATGTTTTAATACTGAATCACTACATTATATTTCTCTGCAACGAGGAGGAAAATTCTCTGTTTTTGAAGATGTAGAGAGACGTCACAATAGTGACCGTAAAAAAGTTTTCATTTATAAACCTCTAAAAACCTTACTGACTGATGTTTGAGTGCATTTCCTGCAAATATGGAACAAATAAAGAGTCTCAATTAAATATGTGCAGTGTCACATGGTTAGTGCAAACTGTCACATGACCAGAGCAGTTTAATTCCCGTTTACACCATGAGAAGATGATGGCTGCATCAAAGCTCCAAAACGAAAGGCTAGTAAAGTGTTAATATAAAGATTTTTGGTCCACATTATCTTTGAGGCGACTAGTATTAATATACGAATTCACATATATTCAGTCATAGAATGAGTAAATACGTTGATGGTCACAATAGTGCAGTGGCAGGCTGTGCATTTCACACCAAGGCCTTCAGTGGTGTCCAATACATAAATTAATCCACCTCTTAATACCATCATAATTTTTATAGAAACCATAAATATTATACGGAAATGCAGTATAACAGGGCATTGCATCACAGACAGGTATCTCATGTAGCGAGAATGAATGCAATTACTAAAGCAAGAAACCCAAACAAGTTGCCACAGCTGCGCAACGTTCATCATCTCTAGCTGAAGCATTAACCTAATAAAATGACAAAAATATAGTCCATCCGATGTTCTTACAGACATTTATTCACTCAAAAGTATTTATACCTGGCAAATAACGTTGGTAAAATACAAATTAGGTGATTACATTTGTTTTAAAGTTTAACAATTTAACGTACTCATACGGCTTTTTGTCTTCACGGGTCTGAGGGAGGAAAATACTAGTTAGCACAGCTTTACTGGGAAAGTGAGCACGTAACATTAAAATAATTTATACAAGACGATGAAGAAAAGTGTATACATGTGTTTTAACGTACCCTAGAACTTTCATCTGCACGACGAGTCTCCCCACCGGTCTATGTCTGCCAGAGTCGCTGCGGCTGGGAGGAAAAGGCCGGCTAATACAGCTCGACTCAGAAACTGAGCGCTCCTTAGATATTCTTACGGAAAATAAACGTAGCTTTATATCTCACAAATAACAACAGAATAATAAAGCGCATAAAACGGTGAGTCAAAAGATGAAAACTAACCTAACATACTCTAGTTGTTTTTCATCTTCACGATGAGTTTATCACAGAGCCGTTGCCGAGGAGGTGTGTGGTTGTTTTTCACGGTCATTTACTGCTGTATTTAGAATTACAGTAGGCGAATATTTTTCCAGAGTGCACTGAAAATCTATAATAACATACCGTACAAAGCGTATACAGTAAGAAACCCGAGAAAGCAGTAACAATACTGTGAAAATAAAAATTATTTACTGTGTGCTGTTTAGCTCTGACTACTAGTACACTCTCTGACCATCCAATCAAAGGACGTGAAAATGCTGACGTTTTTGTACACCTGCTAGATGGCCCCGGTGTCGCCAACTCGAAATCTGATGTCAAACTCAGTTCCTGGAGGGCCAGAGCCCTGCAGAGTTTTGTTCCAACCCTGCTCCAACACGCATATCATGCAGTTTTCAAATAAGCCCGAAGGACTTGATTAGTTGGATCAGGTGTGTTTAATTAGGATTGAATCTAAACTCTGTAGGGCTCCGGCCCTCCAGGAATTGAGTTTGACACCCCTGGGTTAAAGCAAAGGTTTCAGACACCCACACTGTTGAGTCTGAAGGCCTCAAGGCAGATTTCTTTGACCCCGGCAACACATGATTGCTGCTTTATAATTGGACAAAAGCTCTAATATAAAAATACACTACTAGAAGCAGCGCAACCAAGAGAAAAGCTATGAAATGAAGAGAATAGACTATTGGAAATAATTAAATACACATTTATTTGATAAATACAGTGGGTACGGAAAGTATTCAGACCCCCTTAAATTTTTCACTCTTTGTTATATTGCAGCCATTTGCTAAAATAAGTTACAATATTGATGTTGTAATACTGGTAGCACTAATATAAAAATTTGATGATATATTTTACAATAAAGTAAAAATTTTGAAATATGTTGATGTTGTATGTTTTTGTCTTTTATCTCAGTATTCTTAACAGTGTTGTATAAGGTTTTTTTTATGCATATAGTAATAGTAACTCTAGAATATGATCAAACAGTTTAAAATAGCTGGGCTAAGATATATAACAATTGTTATGCCTGCAGAAATATGTTAATTCAGTATACACATTATCCCACCATAAAACACAATTTTTCACAAACTTTTCCAAAAAAGTTTAAAAAAATAATTATTGATTATTTCAAAGGGTTACTAATGGCAAATAATTTGGATATGTTCATGTCTAGGATTAAATGGGTTAAAAATATATTTGAACTTTACTTAAGTATACTTGATACAATAAACTTGAAGTATACTTCTTTTTGGTAAGGGGAGGCGCACAGACACACGTAATTCATCTACGCAACTTTCATCTCTCGCTCTCAAAATTGCCATATTGGAGAAAAAAAGTTTTGGTGATTTCTAATTATTGGGGGGGACTTGCCCCCCTCAATGTCTATGGTGGTTACGGCCCTGATCAGACATGCAGTCAGTTAATGGTTTAACATTAGCAAACTTCAGTGATTTTTTTGCAAACGTTCCTTTGAAGAACATGACCGTAAATATGAACCAGATTGAATGTAACATAAAACAAATGATTACTTTTCATTAAAATCCTTATTAATGCCATAAATATGTACATTTATGGGTCTTCTTGTTCGTGTTGCCGCTGTAGACGGTGTATGCTGAGATAATTCTCATACCCCTTCGTTTGAAGTGGGGTCCCGAAAAATCTTCGTTTGCAGGGCTATCTGGCCCTTCCCCCTACCCCACCCCTCCAACCAAAAGAGAATCTAGACACCCCTACCCATTCACGTGAACGAGCAAAATAGAGGGGTAAAGGTGAGAGGGAAGGGGTAAGGGGTAGAAATGGGATTGGGGCGAAGTCTCTATCTCTATCTAGTCTCTAGCAAAGTGTTGACAGCAGCTTTACATATCTGCCGCCATCTGAACATTAATGTTAATCAAACAACAAAACACAGGAATAAATGTTTAATGCAATTAAAGGAATAACTTTTTTTTTTCTTTATTAAGAATCGTTATATTTAATTCATACACTGAAGACTATGCAGTGTTTTATTTTTTACATTTGATTATTCAATTTCTGTAATATTTCTTACTATGTTAGATAAACCTTCTGTACCTGAAAAAAACTTACATTTAATTTGTATCATTGTTCTATTGTGTTTGTCCTATTGTCTGTAATTTGCTTCTTTGTTCTCATTTTTAAATAACAAAAAATAAATAACAAATAACTATTTTGTGATGTATATCCTTATTGTGAAATAATTTTAGCATATTGTGAAATAAGATTTTGGTCATATTGGCCACACCTAGTTATCGTTATCATTATATCATTATCATTATAGTTACCTTTATTAGTGTGAATGGTTCTTTAATCTGATTTAACCAAAGTGAACAATTTGAGCTGTCCTAAATTGTTTACATGAATATTAAAAAGACAAATTGTTTTAGTTGGACTGAAATCAAATGAAAGAAAAGTGATGTTTAATCAATCAATTATATATATATATATATATATACATACACACACATTCATCCATTCTGCTAAAACTATTTATTATAAGAAAAATACACTATAAACACTTCATTGAACATTTTTGAGTGATGAGTCTTACTAATTGTTGAAACAGTGTTTTAAGTTTAAATCAGAAAGCATATTCAAACATCTGTCTTAACACTGTTCTACTCACAAGTCGCAAAAAAAGGAATTCTGAAAAATAGCCCAGTCATATGGTCTGATTTTGCTTAATTTAATATCATCATGAATATATTGTGAATATTCAATGTATTACCCAGCCTGAGTGAATGCATTTCTTGTTTTGGTTTCTCTTAAACCGTTTTGAAGCATTGAGAGTGTCTGGCCCACGAGTGTGTGTGTGTGTGTGTGTGTGTGTGTGTGTGTGTGTG
>NW_015537959.1:15514-21834 GCF_001515605.1 Sinocyclocheilus anshuiensis
GTCTCCAGGGCGGTCCACAGGTGATGAAGGTCTGAGCACCATGAGATGAGCCTGGTGCTTTGGATCCCACACCAGCAGTCATATCAATGATGTCTCCCCCCTCATACAAAATTGATATGAACAGCACAGGGTCGACTCAAGTTCAGCCTTAGCCACACTGGAGACTCGGCACTTTCCAGAAAAGCCCTGAGGCAAACGTAACCCCACTTCACACCTCCCTTCACTCAATCTCTGTTTTCTCCTGCCATCACAGTCTGTGCGGATGTGTCACCTATTTGGCACTGTGTGTCAAGTGTCACTTGCCTCGCAACTATTTTTACCCAACTGAAAACCGCTTATTGACGTTGAACGTTTCTTATTTGCATTGCTCACGAAAGACCTCACATTAGAAGCAGCTGATGATTTGAGCGGAGCGAGAAAGCTATTACATTCTGAGATGTCAAGAGCGTTTTATTCTTGGCCCTTACACTGATCCCTGCTACGTTCATTACATATACAGCTGCTCTTAGAGATAAACATGCTGAAAAGAAAAGATAATACATATACATGGGTGAAAACACAGTAAGAGGCTGTGACTGGAACCAATGCATTGAGTCAAGTGATATTCCATCATATTTGCTCATTTATGGATGTATGGTTAACCTGTTGTGCCATCGACTAAAGCCACACTTGACAGCAAATAGGCATTCTTAAGAATACATTTGTGAATGTCACACCGTGGGTGGTGAAAACCAGATCATGGCCTTCCTTGTCTGTCATTTTACCTCTAAACTGCGCTTTTTCAGGGTTCCCACACGTCCTGGAAAACCTGTAAAATTGATGACTAATTTTCCAGTCCTGGAAAACACATGGAAAATGAATGAAAATGTAAAATGTCCTGGAAAAATCTTCTTGTTGTCCTTGAAAATTAATGTTAGAAAACGTTTGAATGGCCATAAATCGAACGGGCCTGTTTTTTCTCCAAATGCGCGAACTGCAACCGGCTCTTTTGTTTTATTTCAGCCGATCTCTGTTCCAGACTTGCACACAAACTGTATTGCAAGCTTTTTCCAAAATGCTATTTGTGTGGAAATATTACAAAGTCTGTAAACGGGATGTGAACAGAGGCTGAAGATGAACACAAAGAGGGGAAAATACTGTTGCAGACAGAGCAGCTCACTGTTCAACGATGTGCGAAATATTGGAAGAAATCCTTAATACTGAATTTGGGATGGGGGTTTATAAAATGTCTCTGAGGGGAACTGACTGTTTTCAGAAAAGTTTAGATGGTATTTTCTTTTCATCTTGCCTCTCTATAATGTAATAAGCTGCATCCCAAATGAAGCACTATACACTATGCACTTATACTGTATATCGTTTCATAAGTGCCACCTGCTGTCAGAGAGTGAATTTACGTTCTCATTCATCCCATCTGCTGTTTCTGTTTCGTGCAGATGTTTTATGTAGGCTAGTATAATTTCACAAAGCTAAAGTCAAAACATTCTGTTTTTGCTTCAGAATCTTACAGCCTCTCACTTCCGCCAATATGGATTAACGATTTTGATGACATCACCCTGTAGCTTCTTGTCAAAGTTTCTGTCCAATCAAATGCTCTCTAGAATCTGAAGCGTCCCACCCCCTACACTATAGACGCTTCATCTGAAATCGGTCACTTGTTCACAAAATTAGTATTTTCTGTATGGTGAATGGCACATAGTGAACTATATAGGGGATAGGGAACTATTCAGATTCAGTGTAAAAATGCTTTCAGTTTCATGCCTTAACCCAAGAGATATTACCAAATAAAGAAGACCAAAAAAATCTTGCTGTAGGTTAAAGGACACCGAACAAAGAGCATTCCTTATAGTCTTGTTGCTACACTGTTGTTTTAAAACATCAACTTCATCTATAAAAATGTTTCCACAAGAATTATCCATGTTGATTTCCTCTGAAATACAGTTCCACTCTTTGGAATCGCGTCAAGAACAATAGAAAATTCTTTAACTGGTAATTTTAATTTTGAAGAAATTCAGTGTATGACAACAAATATCCATGCGCTCTTAGAAATAAAAGTACAAAAGCTGTCACTGGGGCAGTACCTTTTCAAAAGGTACACTTTTGTACCTATTAAGTTCTAAAATGTACCTTTAAGGTACCAAAAAGGACCCTTTAGGTACAAAAATGTACCTTTTGAAAAGGTACTGCCCCAGTGACAGCTTTTGTACCTTTATTTCTGAAAGAGTGGGAATTAACCAGTTGTCCAAGTATGATAGAATAAAGATTTGTTTTTAAATCGTATGTCCTTGTTATACCATATGAAATAATTGTGGGGTGAAAAATTGTGCTTATATACCAATTTCCATGCTAGCAGGGCTTGTCTGTGAAAACTGGCAAATTTAACAAAAATTTTGTCAACAGAAAAATAACATTTCTACAAAAAGTCTATGCCTCCAAAAGTATTAAATATATGATTAGGAAATACATTTCAAGGTCTTTCTCTGTAATTGAAGTGTACTATAACCTAAGACCTCAAGTCCCCCTTGCTCTTTAGGACTACAAATTGCCTCCTTTTTTAAATAATGTGTTTTTTCCTCCAAATAAAGTTATAAAGAATCTAGATCTTTAATAATCTTAGAAGGCAAATCTAGCGATAATGACGTATACACAGATCTAGATATACCTTCTGCCTTTGACAATAATACCCTCCCAAATATTGAGATATCCCTCATTAACCACAAATTAAATTTATTTTTTGTTTTCTCAATAATTGGTTCAAAATTGAAATGACACCTATGTTTTTTTGTTTTTTTTTACATAATTACTACACCTAGATATGTTAATTCATGTTTGACTGGAATAATTTCTGTAGAGGAGCAATCTTTAAGGGGAAACAATAGAGATTTATCTCAATCCATTTTAAGGCCTGAAACACCAGTGAATTCCTCAATATATCTAATTATTTTTGGTACTTCAAATCTGTTTTTCAAAAAAAAACTGCAGTGTCATCAGCAAACTGTATATTACATACAGAAATCCTATGTATTACACAGAGCAGAGGCTATGTTCTGTTCTGTCTCATCTATAATCTTTCGGACTATGCCAATAAAAACAATTTAAACCTAAAGCATGTATGGATGTATTTATATATTACATTATCCCTTAATCAAGTTTATTTTAAAAGGATTTGATCATTTGATAACCAAGAAACGGCTAAAGACACATCTCTTCCGTCTACACTTGACCCACTAACACTAGAACTATCTATTCTATTTTTGTTCTATCTACTTGTTTTCATTTTATTAAAAAAGTAACCCTCTAACACTATCTACTTTCTATCTTTCTAATTATTATGAAAATAAATAACTTGACCCTCTAACACTAGCTGTATCTATTTTCTCTTTTCTATCTACTTTTTATTCTTTTTATTTGTTATAAAAAAAAAGAAGAAGAAAAAAAAAAAAAAAAAAAAAAATTTACGGTTATTTACTGTAAATTATACGGTCATATAATTTTCACTTCCAAAAACGGTATACTACCGTACAATTAATGTCCAATACATGTAATGTCCAATACAGTTCCCTTTCGATACTTCACTCGTACTGCGTCTTGCTAGACGCATATGGGAAAAAAGCAGCCTTTTTTCTCCTGAACTGAAGCCTTTTTTCATTCACGCAGTGATACTGCACGGCCATTGGTTCGTGCAGTGTGTTAAAAAACGAACCAATGGCTAGGCAGTGGAGCTGCATAAGCCTATGGCGACGAAACCCACCAAGCCTGCTAAAGCCCGCCAGAATGGGTGGGGCATCTGGCTATATAAGCAGGTGCTCGCCACAGGATTCTCCGATTTTTCTCCTTCAGCGACGACTCTACGTCTCAAGCTGATCCGAAGCCGTTTGCCGTATGACACGCCTTCGCAGCTGGAATCAGGACCTCTCAGCTTGGCTGACCTGCTTCTCTGCCGATCCAGCGACGCAGCAGTTCCGGTCCGGTTCCCCTGCCGCCATCCGGTGACTTCTAAAAGAGCTTCTAAAAGAGCATCGGCGTTGTTGCAAACGCCGCACCGTTATTGCGGTTCGTGCGGGTCCCCCCGGCACGCCGATGACGGCCACACGGAGTGTGTTTCCTGCTTGGGGAAATCCCATGCGGAAGCTGCGCTCACGGGAGCCAATTGCTATAATGCTTTCATTATGCATATAATGAATATTATGCATATATAATGCTTTTTATAGGCAATAAAGTATGCATGGCTGCAAAACCTGAAAATTTGAGTGCTGTCTTACAACTCCGAAGTAAATGAAAAAAACCTGCTTATTTTAGTTGCTCCTCAGAAGTAAGACACATTCCTTATTTTCCTTTTTTTGTTATCTTTCAGACTAGTGCATAATTGATTCTTTAGTACATTTAAAATAAATTTGAAATTAAGCAGACATCAATTACTTGAAGGTTTTCTTTTGAACCCTCAGTTGTTCTTCAAAAGATCTTTAGTGTCTTTGTTTACTCTCAAAGAAAGGTCTTGTCTCATTCTCATGTAAAAAGATAACCATCTTAACCACAAATGTTCCCTTTCGATACTTCACTCGTACTGCGTCTTGCTTAAGACGCCTATGGGAAAATACCTTTTTTCTCCTGAACTGAAGCCTTTTCATTCACGCAGTGAAACTGCATGGCCATTGGTTCGTGCAGTGCTTAAAAAACGAACCAAAGGCTCGGCAGCGGAGCTGCACGAGCCTATGGCGACGAAGCTCGCCAAAGCCCGCCAAAGCCCGCCAGAATGGGCGGGGCATCTGGCTATATAAGCGGGCTGCATCCGGGCGATTTCTAAAAGAGCTTCTAAAAGAGCAAATTGGCGTTGTTGCAAATGCCACGCCATTACTGCGGTTCGTGCAGGGGGAACCGATGACAGCCACACGGAGTGCGTTTCTTGCTTGGGGAAATCCCATGCGGAAGCTGCGCTCACGGGAGCTATTTGCTCCCATTGCGAGAGCTTCAGTCTCACCTCTCTCCGCTCACGGATCGTTTTCTTTTCAGAGAGCGACTCCGCCCCCCACGCCCTCCCGTTTTCTTCCTCCCAGGGACCTGTGAGGAAAAAACAGCGGGGCAAAGGGGTCGAGCGATCGGCTACGAGCGAGCTCACGCCGGCCCAGATCCCGCGTGCCTCGCTCTCGCCGCAGAGAGAGTATTCCGCCGTCCTTTTCTCCCGGTCTGATCAGCGTCCCTCTGCTGGTGCGAGCGAGCTGATCTCATTCGGGGGAAGTGGGGACAAGCTGCTCGATGACAGCATGTCATTAGCAGCATCGGATGCAGAGGAGCTGTTGGGCTCGGAGAATGACCCCACCCCCTCGCCATCATCCGCACCCAGCACCACTAAAGATGGGATGGGGTTTAGAGTGGTCCCCGCCAGAGGAGCCCTATCGCAGCCGTCTGGATGAATGGTTCCTGCCGGGGCGCCACCAGGCCTCTCGTCAGCGTACTTCTCCGTTTTTCCCAGAGGTCCATGACGAGCGCAGCCTCCCTTACACCTCTTGACACCCCGCTCACCTCCGGGTACAGAGGGAAATGTGTTTTGTGCGAACAACGGGCCCGTTCATGCGCCCAAGCATTCAACCGCTG
The DNA here is from genome assembly GCF_001515605.1 of Sinocyclocheilus anshuiensis. Lineage (NCBI taxonomy): Eukaryota > Metazoa > Chordata > Actinopteri > Cypriniformes > Cyprinidae > Sinocyclocheilus > Sinocyclocheilus anshuiensis. The sequence goes on from NW_015537959.1 coordinate 21,104, forward strand.
TGATAGCGGGAAAAATAATGGGATCTGAGGAGCGCGACGGACCTGGCTCTACGCGCCACCAAAATCACCACCCAGGCGATTGGGAGATCGATGGCCAGCCTTGTGGTGCTCGAGTGCCATTTATGGTTGACGCTGACGGAGATGAAGGACGCGGATAAGATCCCCTTCCTCGATGCTCCTGTCTCCCCCAAGGGCCTTTTCGGCCCAGCGGTCGAAGGATTTGCTGTACGCTTCACGGAGGCACAGAAATCGTCCCAGGCTATGCGACATTTCCTGCCTAAGCGCTCCAGCTCCGCTGCTGCCTCAGCTCGCCCAAAATCTGCGCCGACTCAGCAGCCTGTGAAACCAGCACCTGCCGCCCCCACTGTTCAGCCCGCTAAAGTGCAGCAGGCACGGGGAAGCTCTCGCTCGGCCAGACGCTACCCTCTTCCTAAGCGCCAGGGACCCCAACCCATCACCCGAATTAATTCAACCCCTCGTCACGCGGGCCGAGACCTGGCAGGCCATCCCCGGAGAGTCGAAATGGGTTATGGGGATAATAAAGCAAGGATATTCAGTCCAATTCGCTCGAAGACCCCCGCGCTTCAGCGGCGTGGTCCCCACCTCAGTGCAGAGCAAGGACGCTCACATCCTGCGCTCAGAGGTGATGAATTTGCTGGCAAAAGGAGCCGTGGAAAAGGTTCCTCCAGCCCAGAGCGAGTCAGGCTTTTACAGCCGTTACTTCCTCGTCA
>NW_015537959.1:22517-22847 GCF_001515605.1 Sinocyclocheilus anshuiensis
TCAGTTCTTCCTGCCAGTCCTGAAAGGGCACCATGTGCTAATCCGATCAGACAACATGTTGGTTGTGTCCTACATAAATCGCCAGGGAGGCCTCTCTTCATGCTAGTGGAGTGCTTCTTAGAGTGGGCTCAACCCAACCTGCGCTCGCTAAAGGCAGCGCATATACCGGGCAAATTGAACCGGGGAGCAGACATGTTATCACGGAGCAATGTCCCTTCAGGAGAGTGGACGCTCCATCCGCAAACGGTTCAAAAGATCCGGGAGATCTTCGGCGAGGCCGAGGTAGACCTCTTCGCCTCAGAAGACAACTCTCACTGCCAAATTTATTTC
>NW_015537959.1:22875-29231 GCF_001515605.1 Sinocyclocheilus anshuiensis
TCAGGTGAGTGAGGGAACAAAAACACAGGGTTCTCCTGGTAGCCCCCTTGTGGATGAACCAGCTGTGGCTATCAGAGCTGACTCAGCTACTGATAGCGGCCCCTTGGCCTGTTCCACTGAGATGGGATCTCCTCTCTCAAGCGAACGGGACATTATGGCATCCTCGCCCGACCTATGGGCCCTGCACCTCTGGCCGCTCAACGGGAGCCTTCGTGCCTCCCAGAGCGAGTCTTAAACACAATTTCGGAGGCTAGAGCTCCGTCTACGAGACACCTCTCTGCTTTAAAGTGGTCTTTTTTCTCTGCCTGGTGTTTAAACCGTGGCAAAGACCCTCTCACTTCCGAATTAGCAGAGGTGCTGTCTTTTCTACAAGAGCTGCTGGATAAGGGTCGCTCCCCATCCACGCTCAAAGTCTATGTGGCGGCTATAGTGGCCTCTCATGTCCCTATTGAGGGCCAATCAGTGGGCAGAAATAGCGTGGTCATCCGCTTCCTGAAGGGTGCAAGGAGGCTGAATCCGCCTCGTCCCCCTACCGTCCCTTCATGGGACCTGCCCACTGTGCTGAGGGCCCTGAAGGGCCCCGCTTTCGAGCTGCTACAGTCCGCCATCATTAGGTCGCTATCGCTGAAGGCTACTCTGCTTCTAGCACTAGCATCAGTAAAGCGAATAGGCGACCTGCAGGCGCTCTCAATTAGCCCTGCCTGCCTGGAATTCGGGCCTAACGACTCTAAAGTCGTCCTGAAACCGAGGCACGGTTATGTACCTAAAGTGCTCTCCACTCCGTTCAGAGTACAGGTCATTACGCTCTCCGCGCTTCCTCCAACTGAAGAGGACAGAGAGCTATCTCTGCTCTGCCTCGTCAGGGCGCTGAGAATCTATATTGAGCATTCCGCTCCCTATAGGCGATCGGAACAACTCTTTGTCAGCTTCGGTAACCGCACCAAAGGGCTTCCGGTTACGAAGCAAAGACTCTCTAGATGGATAGTAGACGCCATCTCGCTAGCATACTCTTCCTTGGGCCTCCAATGCCCCATTGGAGTACGGGCCCACTCGACTAGAGGCATCGCCTCGTCGTGGGTCCAGTGGTGTGTCCATTGGTCCAGTGGTGTGTCCATTGCGGATATTTGTGAGGCGGCCGGCTGGGCCTCGCCGTCCACATTTGCGAGGTTTTATAACCTGGAAGTCCCGGCCTTACAGGCCAGGGTCCTTTCCGCTTGAAATGGCACACGCTGCATCAACAGACATGACAGAGAGCCCTTGGCCATACCGCGCCCAAGTTCTCTGGCATTGTTCACCTGTTAGCTCTCGACCCCTGGGTGTCGAGGTTACGGGTATACTCTGGAACGATTAACCAGGCCGGGTGTGACCTAGAAAGCTCAGCCCGCTTTAGCCTTGGGTTATTGTTGACTTCTCTATAAGCATTGGTTGCTTATGGAAGTTATACCTTAAGTCATTCCACTACATTAGCACGGCGTGATTGGACTGTTCCCATATGCGTCTAGCAAGACGCAGTAAGAGTGAAGTATCGAAAGGGAACCGAGGTTACGTTAGTAACGGAGTACGTTTTTCACTGTATATAGTAGGGGAATTTACCGTTAACCATTTAACAGGTTTTTACTGTGGCATTTTTACAATCTTTTACCGTTAAATTCACGGTCATTTTTTACAGTGAAATAATTCACTTAAACTTACCATTGTTCTAGGTTTGTGCCAGCTCTGTTTATTTCAATGCAGCTATGAACAGGAGGAACTTCACTGATGCCAAGCTGCGAGTGTTGTGCTGTCTGGTACAGTAGTGCAGCATTATTGCGGTCACACAGTTCTGTCCCAGCATCACAGGAACAACATGCTGCGGGACAGTAATACAGGGAGCGAGTCCTTTAACACACTGTGAAGATAATTAAACTATAACAAAAGTCATGTATTAATATTCTATTTAAATATTTGTTCAATATTTTAATGGACATTTAAATAGAAATATGTTAAATATTAAATATTGTTTAATATTGAAATATTCTATTTGCATATCCATATACTGTAAGGAGCACTATACCCAAATTCAAAATCTTAATCTCTGTCTTTGTACAGAAACCTCAAAAACGGTTATATAAAACGAGCATTTAAATCAGACTTAAGCTAATATCTTGCCTTCCTCACTGACCTGAAACATAACACCCTCACGCTTATCTCTCATTGTCACCTGACTCCTCTTAGAAATTGAGAAATTATTCAGTTAATATACATAGGCCAAAAATCGTATACGTTGCATAAACAAGCACATCAGTCAAAATGAAATGACAGGTATGAACTGTAAGAAACGTCTCGGTTACGTATGGTAACCCTGGTTCCCTGAAGGAGGGAACGGAGACGTAACGTCGTGACTGACGAATTGGGATATCGCTTCGATAGACCAATCTACTTCGAGTGTAAACTAAACGGGCCAATGCACATTGGCATGCAATTATTGCACGTGACTCATAGTGACCGACTGAAAGGGAACTGGGCCTTAGCTAGTTTCGCTAGTTGAATATAGCATGAGAAAACTCACCCTCAAAGTGACGATGAAACTCGAAACCTCTCCATCTTGCTGTTAGGAGTGACAGCTGACTGCCTCACAATGCGATTTACATCGTTCACAGTAATCTGGGGAAGTTCTTTTAAAAAGTGAGTGTAAAATATCAGCTTCTCCCGCGGTGTCTCCACAGTTAACACCAATAGCAAAAATGGCTTCTGGTGCTGCACCGAATGTAACTGAGCGGCTGAGGCAAAACGTGGAAGTGATTGTGCAGAAAGCCCATTAAATCAGAAACTGCTAATGTATGTAGCATCTTTATTTGGATTGTGATTCAAATGCAGTGTGTGTCTCTAATTTTGAATGGCTACAGAGAGTTCGGCCTGTAATAGAGCAAAACACGTCTTGTTCATATATTCATATTTTAATTCTATCTTATCTCTTGATTTAAAAAATGAAATAAATATTAACAAATCGGTATTGGAGTCGGCCATGAAAAGTCAAGATTGGTGTAAATTTTAAAGATGTAACAATACCAGCCTTTCTGCAACTGCTTTCAAACACTTCATATTTATCACTTTCCTTGAAGTGCCAATCAGAGGTGTTTAAGTTAGTCAGAATCCACTCATTTTTCACTTGACCCAATTAAAGCAATACTTAATAAAAACAAAACATTTGAAGGATACTTGCCAATATTTTAAAAGTTGTTGCTGTTGTTGTTGTTTCCTCAGTATGAAGATCAGAAGTGATCCTGAGAAATCTTGTTTTGGAAATATGAGAGGAATGTTGTTTCATAAATGTGGAATATTAATTATTAAATACATTTATTATTTTATTTTATTACAGGCAAAACAAACATTAAACTAAAGCAACTACAAATCGAGACATTTTTTATTTCATTATAACTTGTCAGCAACTGCGTTAAAAATATTTGTAAAAATCCTCATGCTTAATCCTTGTCCAGTAAATTGCAAGCTGGGAAAGTCATAGAGCCTTTGAATATTGTTGTGGACAATGGGGGGCCTTGATCACAACTCAATACGTTTTTGTTTTTGTATTTGCACCTCCATTCGCTTATTTGCATTCACTGTTCATGCTAGTAAATTAGCACACAGCATCTGTTCCTGGGGTGTGCAGACACAGTTGAACTATGGGAGTTCAAGCCAGCTGACACCCTGTCAGAGTGAATGACTAGTGAGACCTCAGGATCCTTAAATGATCTTGCACCCTTTGAAAATCTGTCCACATTAGCGGGTTGGCCTCTGAATTGCATGCTAGTGGTTAGGGCCTCAGGTGGGCTTGGGTCTTAGGTCTTAATGATAGGCGTAGATGAGGCGTGAGAAAGTGGAATTGATGATACTCTCTGGCGCTAATCATTGCACAATGAAAAGGACAGCAAAAGAGCTGCGGGAAATCTTTCAACATAAAAAGTCAACGTGAATTGCTGTTTGCAAATGATTTTACCTGTATAATATGATGCATTTCCAAGTGAAACATGTAGCTTTTCTTCACAACATTTTCATAGGCCATCAGACTGTTCAGATTTTGAAATGTTTATTTTCTTATTGAAATTAATCAGGGATGAAGTGTTATACCAATCTGAATATGCTTTGTAATGATTCATTGATATTCCATATGCCATTTGTACATCCAAAACAAAATAAATTTCAAAAGTTATCACAAAAAATCACTCAAAATCAGCATTGAGCTGTGTGCACTATCATTTGTCTGTTTGTGTGTCTGTAGGTGGTCTCTGAACGGCACATTGATTAATCTCAGCACCGATTCCCGTCGGCGGCTATCTGGAGGAAATTTGGTCATTAGGAGTCTGGACCGTGCCCAGGATGGAGGAATATACCAGTGCATTGCCTTCAACCCACAGGGAGCAATTCTTAGCAGAAGAGCGAGCCTCCAGTTTGCATGTGAGTCACCAACTGTGCGTTAGCATGCTATATTAGCACCTCGGCCGCTCAATGCAGGGTGACAGGTGTTAGAGTGGATGCTGCCAATATTGGACTAGCTTAAAGAAGAGAGAAAAAGAGTTATCAAAACCTTAATGCAACTAATGCAAATATAGCTCCTACAATAATTCATTAAATCATTCATTCAATTATTTATAATCATAGTTGAACATAATGCAGCATTTAGTATCAGCCCAAAGCCTTAAAGTTAGATTTTTGGCTCTTCATAGTAAAAAGTTTGGGCACCTCTGATATAGACACTGAAACATACATTGTTAAGATATTATATGCCTACAGCATTAACAACTTTAGAAATTTACAAATGTTTACAAATCTTTTTGTCTTCAAAATATTGTTATTAATCGGTTGATTTAATTGCATTCAATTCCATAACATGTATTCAACACACACACACACCCACACACACACACATATATATATATATACAGTGGGTACGGAAAGTATTCAGACCCCCTTAAATTTTTCACTCTTTGTTATATTGCAGCCATTTGCTAAAATTATCACTGTACTTTTATCTGCCACTTTTTTTTTTTTTTTTACATTTCTAAAGATTTTTGGCCCTTCACAGTAAAACTTTTGACCAACTCTGGTATTGACACTAAAAACACACATTATTAATGTATTGACATGTATATGTATATGAAAGACTTTAGAAACGTACTAATGTTTACAAAGATTCATAAAATATTGAGTTTGTGTTATTAATCAGTTGATTTTATTGCATGTAATTAATGACAATTAAATATTTTAAATTCCATTACATTCATTTAACACATTTAACTAATTTGACTCAAAATAAATATGTACATGTAATACAGTGGTGTGCAGTTCTGAAATGAGGAGGCAAAGTCCTCAGTTTTTTAATTTTTTTATTATTATTAAATGTAAATGCATGTCCCATATTCTTGGTTAAATAAACAATACTTACACTACCAGAATAAAAATCTATTTTCTATTTTTACATTAACAATGTAATTAATAGGCTATTCTATTTATTAAAACCAAGTATAAATCTAATCAGTTTAGTGTTTTTTAAGCATTTTGCATGTATTCCAAAATAATAACTCAAGGCAGTAACAATTTAAACAATATATTTTATTTAAACAAATATATATTTTATTTATAAACTGATGTTCAGCTGTTCTTTGTAATAATAAACTTATTTTTGGATCATCAGTCATCAGAGCTCGGTAAACACTGGTCACAGATGCGGAGATGTACCTTTAATTTCAACAAGCTGATTGATCACTAAAAACCCCCACAGATCATGTTTTCAGGCCATTTGAAGTTTGATTTTGACTTGACAAAGTGGTGATATATAACTGTGAGTTGTTTACTTACTTTTTTAATACTCTTTCCATTAACTCCGTTATATTGTTCATTCAGACTGATTCGCAAACGGGGAACGCAAAAGAGGCGGGATTTATCACATAAACCAATCACAGTTGATCATAACCAGTTGTATCCAATCATATCGCAATTAGGGCTGTATTTTGACACAAATTTCATGATTCGATTCGATTCTCATTCACAAGCTTGCGATACGATTCTATTCGATTCAATATCGATTATTTTGGATATATATCAGGTACAGTACATGCCAAATTTTCTCAAGGAAAAAAAATCCCTCAACTAATGCTGTAAAATACAAACGAGAGTCAGTTGGCACTACATTACTATAATATTGGAGGTTAAAATTGACTGATTTGTTAAAATTACACTAAATTAAGTTTTTTAAATAATAAAGTTACAATTACATAATATTTCTACTTCAATTAATTTGTTTGAAATATAAACAATGGTGGCTGTCATAAAAACTTGATGGATTTATTCAAACATAAATTAAACATTGAAGAACAGTA
>NW_015537959.1:29565-46867 GCF_001515605.1 Sinocyclocheilus anshuiensis
ATACGGCTTGTAAAGTTATACTCTTTCTTTTAACTTACCTTCGGATGTTTAGTCATATTTATTTTGTGCTGAAACTGGTATTAATGTGGAGGAAATGATCAGTTCATGTGCGCCTCACACTGCTGCGTCTGTAGAACTGAGGCACTACAGCGATCTGTCACTCCACATTAAACAGCACCAAAACAGCATTTATTGTTTGAATACTGCAATACAATGAAAAGAATTTGAAATCTGAGACTTTGTTTCATACGAAATGTACCAAAGCACAATGCTTATTGCGATTTATTGGATGGGAAGTACCCTTCAATGTTCCGTCCATTAACTGAAAACAGGCTAGAATACTCGATTCTTGGCATTTAAGAATCGATATCGTTCCGTAACAATGAGAATCGATTAATATCGAGATATCGATATTTTTTACCCAGCCCTAATCGCAATGGAGGCATTGCTTCCCCCATTCATTCTCAATTACCCCCCACCAAACTCACTGCATGCTTTAGGAGGTCTGTTAAAACTCAATGGGCTCAGGGGAGGCGAGAGAGACGCAGGCCCCCTCTGTAACTTTACCTGCTGGTGTCATTGCTAGACAGTTTTACTTTAGAAAAATTTGTGATTTATACGCTTTTTATGACATATTTTGTAATTTTTGTGTTGTTTTATTTTTGTACTATGATTTTTTTTTTCTAATCTAATTTTTTGAGGAGGTACTGCCTCACTTGCCTCCTCGGAGGAAACGCCCCTGATGTAATATTATATTGAAACTAACATTATTGTCACTGTACATTTATCTGCCACTAAGGATTCCCTTTCATGGGAACTTCGAACTGCGTCCTCTAGGGGTCGCTATGGGGAACGCCTCGTCGTGACCCGTGTCTGAAGCATACATTGAAAAAAACACCAACTCGTTGGCCGGCGACAGCCATGACGTCACGACCGGTGCAACTATAGTATAAATAGGCGCCGGGAGCACACATCATTCTCTTCTTCGTCTTCATTGACTGTTTTGTTTGAAGCATGCATTTCTGTGTGAAGCTAAGTGACAACTTAGATATTTAATTTGACTAAACTTCAAATTATAAGACATCATGAACACTTACTTAAAATTGAAACAACAACAATTTTTCATTTATTTATTTTTTTTAAATTGATGGAAGTCGTTGGGGACCAGCAGCTGTTTGGTTACACACATTCTTAAAAATATTATGTTCAACAGGAGAAGGAAACTCGTACAGGTTTGGAAAACCTTGAGGGTGAGTAAATGATGAAAGAATTTTCATTTTTGAGTGAACTAACCTTATAATTTGGTGGAAATCTACTCTTTACTAAATACAGTAAATATACTATAAAAACATACATACATACATTCTTATACATACACAAGAATAGCTTATTTAGGCCCTGTTTACACTAGTGCGTTTTTGTTTTAAAACGGCATTTTAAAATGAAAACGATCCTCGTCTACACTTGCGTTTTCACTGTGTTTCAGAAACGATCTCCGTCCACACTACACAACCGAAAACGCATGTCACATGACCATTCATGCAGGTACAACAATGAGCATGATGTTATTGTTTACACGGTAGTCAAGGATACGCAGAGCGAATGTGGGCAGCCATGCCATCGTTTTTAAAAGTCTCCGTTTTGGTCCATTCACACTGAAACACAACCCCAGAATTTATCCAATGATGAACAATTTCTATCCTGATGGGAAGTTGACAGTGACCCCAACCATAGGACATGTATGGTCACCATATCTCAACCCATTTGAACACCTATTTTGAACCAGTTGACCAAAATGGATTTTGGACCAATGTGAGTGACAGCACTCTCCACCAAAAATATGTATATTAGAAGTCTAACAATGACAATAAAGAAATGGCGAGAACATGTTACTATGATCAGAGGAGTGAGTTCTTTTGACTTGTGAATTATTATTTAGTTTTAGTTTTATTAATTTTAGTTAGTTGTGAATTAATTTTAGTTTTACAGTGTAAAAAAATCACTAGATTTGTTTTCTTGTGTGGAATTTAATTATTTATTGGAATAAAACACAGAAATGTTTACATGTTAAGCTGGGATAAAAGAAATCAGCTCTAAGGTATTTTCATTTCATTCTCATGTCTAGCACTGCTGTATCATCTGACTGTTTTGTGTGTGTGTGTGTGTGTGTGTGTGTGTGTGTGTGTGTGTGTGTGTGTGTGTGTGCGCTTTAGAGACTTACATTTAAAAACTCAAACGAGAAGTGCTGTCTCTGTGCGAGAAGGCCAGGGGGTAGTTTTACTTTGTGGTACACCATCATATGCAGGAGGTAAGCTTTTATAGTGTTACTTTTTTGGTTTATAGTCTAGTTTAGCATAAATATGCTGTACACATGTGTGAAATACAGAGCTCTGACTTATCAGTGTACTCCATGGGATTTAATATGTGTTTTGAATGGGAAGAGCTTGCACGCTTTGTCGAAAGAAAAATCATTTTTAGAGACCACAGGATTCAAACACTTCAACACAAGAAGGTTTTGCACCTTGTGGCCTCTAAAAATGTGTACAAATTTGAAGGACTTAATGGCTTTCAGGTGTGTGAGTTTATTTCATTTGATCTTTGAGTCTACGCACCTATTGTTTGGCTAGACATTTTTTGTAGTTTTTTATAAAGATGCCGTTTTATACAGCTTAGGATTCTAATTATCCTAAGATCATTTTGGATATACCTGGGTCAGATTTCAGTAGTGCTATTGGGAAAGAAAAGTGTTATCGGGGCCCTAATGATTATACCAAAAAGTACAAAGAATTTCTCATTTAAGTTCCCAAGAGTGTTTGGCTAGCCTAGTTCATTTGTTTTGAATTATATATGTTCTGTGCCCCATCTCCTTTCCAGATCTCTCATTTGCATGGGTCTTTAATGAGTACCCTTACTTTGTTCAGCAAGACAATCGTCGCTTTGTCTCTCAGGAGACGGGAAACCTTTACATCGCCAAAGTCGAGCCCTCAGATGTGGGTAACTACACGTGCGTGGTGGTAAATCGCATTACTAAAGGCAAAGTCCTGAGCTCCCCGACCCCTCTGGTACTACGAACAGATGGTAAATATCAACATTTTTTCCTGTGGGCAATTTAGTAGGCAGAAGCTAAATCATAATATCATCACTAAAGGGTTTGATTGACCTTACTGCATCAGGTTTGTTTGAACTGTGTCAGAGCCATTGCTGTAGGAGGTCCCACCAGCTCCATCGTCCACCACGTACATATAAAATTAAATAAAGTGCTTTAATGTAGTGTATCATGTAAAATAATAAAATGAAAACTTCATTAACACACAACTCGGCCCACATAATATTAAATATTAAAAACTTCAAGAGCTTAAAGTAAATTGTTAACATGTTCTTATGCAACATTAGAAAAATGACGTGTCTAGTTGGGCTAACAGCAAAGTATATGTGTAAATTTTTTTGGACCTGGATTCAATTCCCATGGTGGAATAAACAAATATACAGTATGCTGCTGTTTTGTTTTGTCAGTAGCAGGATTTTAAATTTGTTCCATATTAGATTTAATTGATTTGATTAACTTGACCTCTCACAAACCTCTGAGTACACCTTTACACTATTACAACGATTGCTAGTAATTTTATTAGTTTACTTGCCACATGAATGATATCATTCACACACACATAGACACATATAGACAGTTCCAGGGTATATATATAACAATATAACATTAGGTTGACATTGGACCCCAATGTCGGACAGACGTTGCGTTTTGGTTGAGAATGAAAATTGGGTTAACGTCAGTATTTGACGTCAATTTGATGTTGTATTAACGTCGGCTTAACATTGGATTTTGGTTACTTTACAACACAGCCTAAAAACAACAAAATATCAATGTCTGCTGACGTCGGTATTGGACATCAAATTAACATTAACATTAGACGTTGAACTGACAATGAATTTTGGTCACCCGACATCGCAACCGAAATCAACGTCTTATGACGTTGTGTGCCTGCTGGGCTAATGTTTGTGTAATCTATTAACTAGTCTTTAAGTATGAGTGTCATGCCGTGGCTAGGGGAAGACACGCTCCACTTATGTGATTCAGTGAGAAAGCAGTCCAAACAAACGCGAATAGACTTGTTCACAATCATGTTCGGCCAGTTCAATGAAAAGAGAGAACCGATTTGTGTTGGCACTTGGTTCTGATTAAATGTTTATGAAATATATTGAATAATGCAGATGTATAGTTGATATATCTCTGTCTTTGTATTTGGACTAATTTATTTTGCTTAGAATTTGAAAGCAACACCGAAAACACTTTCTCTGGTGTCGACTTGACAGCATGTTAACCATGCAAACACTTCTTTTTACATAACTAATTTAAAGTGTAAATTAGTTTTAGACAGTGTTTTTTTTAGAAGTCAGAGCTTCGTAGACAGCCCTGCTTACTCTCCAAGAGATTCTTTCACAGTCCTAAACTTTGCCTTATATAAAGTAAACATAAACAATGGCTGGATAAAATATTTACCAACACTGTAAAAACTGCAGCAAACACCACACCTCTCTACGTTGTGTCAGACTCCAGATGATGGTATGAATTATTTGTTGCCTTTGTTTTAGCTGCCTGTTCTCAGAAAAAAAAAAAAAAAAAGCTGTTCACCTACTAACACTATTTCATATCTGTTGTATAATGTATTTTCTACTATTTTAGATCAGTGAATGAATTGTGAATGGAAAAATAACACTTTTTTCTTTATAGGCGTAATGGGTGAATATGAGCCGAAAATAGAGGTTAATTTCTCTGACATGGTTCCAGCCGCAAAGGGATCTGTTGTGACACTGGAGTGTTTTGCTTTGGGGAAGTAAGTGTGATTCCTCACCCTTTTGTAGTTACTGATGCCGATTCCTTCCATTACGGCTATCCTGACTTTTAATGGTACTCTGTGACTGAGTTTAATGCGTTTTACAAATTGGCCCTTTTCCACCTCTTCTCGCCACCTTTTAAACATGCTTGTCAAAATCTGTATAACAGTCTATTTTTTGCCTTGAGGCAATTTTTCTGTCTCAATTGATCCCATTAGTGGATGAGCCATATACATATTCCTTGCAAAAAGAAATGAGGTGGTGTCTTATGAGGAAATGTAACTCATTTAGTATGTTAGAGCTGAGATATGAGGAGGAACGACAGTAATCTACAGTATAATGATATTATACAAAATTTGCATTCTTTATCTTCATCTTTTATGTTTCTCTCTCTCTCACTCGGTGTTCTTTCCTTCTTTTTTCTCTCTATGTAGCTTTTCATTTTTCTCTTTTGCTTTTGCAAGATTACTCACCATAGTTTTTCTTACATTCAGCCCAGTTCCAGAGATAACGTGGAGGAGAGCGAATGGAGTGCCGTTTCCCAGCAAGGTGAAGATGAAGAACTCAAATGTAGTTCTGGAGATTCCCAGTTTCCAGCAGGAGGACGCCGGAGGCTATGAATGTGTAGCAGAGAACAAGATGGGAAAGAACACGGTGCAAGGACGACTGTCTTTCCATGGTATGATTATTTCACTCATAGTAATTTTATGTTTAGTGGTGCACAAGATTCATTTTTGCCATAAACAATTACAAGGATTTTTCAAAATTTCACAGCAATTTCTTGTAATAAAATACAATACCACTCCATTGTTGTATAATCACGTAAATGGTTTCATCTTCCTTTGACATTGTACAAATATTACCATAGAAATTGCTGTGAAAGTATGGCAATGAGTTGCTAAGAACATACTGTAAATAAACTGGAAAAATTGTACATTGTGTCCACTGTGTTATTGTACTACAGTAGATACACATGGTATGATTGTTTTATCCATTATATGATTTTATTTTGTGCACAGTTGTGTAATTATTTATTGGATATTAGTAGGATTTGCAAAATCCGGTCGTCTTTGCCATATCGTTTTGTCTGTCATTGAAATTAATGCTTGCTAATAATTTAAAACGCACTTAATGGATATTATTGTTGTCATAACCATTAAAATTCTTGCCAGCGTTTACCAAGAGGAACCCTGCCAGTCCGGTCATTTCACAATCGCAGTGAATTGCTTTCTGATTACTTTCTGCCCTGTCTGACTTTCTTATAGTTTCTATAACCACATAGTAAAGACCAATATACGGATTTGGCAGCGTGATGTTGCAGCGTGCCAAGACTCAGCAATGCTAAATGCTAATTTGAGACACTTTCGTTGATCCAGAAAGGTTACAGTTTTATAGAGCCAAAACATAGATTGACAAATAGCATTTTTTTGCAGACAGATAGATAGATCGATAGATAGACCGACAGACAGACAGACAGACAGACAGACAGACAGACAGACAGATAGATAGATAGATAGATAGATAGATAGATAGATAGGTATATTTATGTATTAGAGCTCTGATATTTTCTTCACTTTAAATACACATGCATGAAGAATTTCACCTCTGGTGTATTATTCATAATCATCATATTTTAGTTAATAATGCTACTCATTATTAACACTTCAGACGCTGCAATTAGGTCAGCTCTTATTATCTTGGCCATTTTACTCTCCAATTTTATTCATTATTTTACCTTAGTTTTATAAGATAAAGCTTTTGTTCCAAATCTTACACCAAAGTCTGGCCCAAAGGGATATCGGTTAAATGTGGACAAATTACAGGTCTATCTGGAAGTTAAGCACTTGTGAGCCCATTTTTGGAGGCGAGACATGACTCAAAGGATTATTAGGCACTAGAAGTCAGCATGTGAGAATCATTACCTCCTTGGGTCTGTCATTTTCCATTGACACAATAACAAGAAGAACATGCCTCAACCTAATGATGTGGAGATCACCAGCTACACACAGAATTACTGGCCATAGTGTGCTGAAAAATGATTGAATATCAAGATAAAAATAGCAAATGTTTCCTAAGATAATTGATAGCTGAACAGCTACTCAATATCTCGTAGGTATGGCAACCTTTCACATGTGGTGTAAATAAATGGAAAAATATACAAAAAAGAAAAACACTTGCAAGGAACCCATTAGTGAAATACAATATAAACAAAACTGAAGTGCAAATCAGCACAGCGCTTTTGCATTGGACAGCTGGGATTTCAAAGGTTTTCTTTCCACTCACATCTCTGTACACACCACTTCTAAGTTCCCAGATGAAATGTTGTTATTGTGAATGTGAGTTCACTCGTTCCCAAGGTTATTGAGAAGGTTAGAGGGGCAGGTGCAACTCTGACCTTCTTCTGAAAAGACCCGGCCTCCACAAACGATACAAAAACATGAAAGCTTTTCTTCCCAGTGCTGTCAGAGAGCAAGCGTCCTTGTATAATGCAGTATGCCAAACTCTTTGAAAAAGGCCAAAGCATAGAAAAGAAGAACTGATAACAGTTGCAAGGTTGGTCAGCTTATGCGTTTCATAGATGTTTGGGTTTAATTAATTCTTGGAAAACAGGAGCTGATCAGTTTTTTTTTGATGAGTCAATCAGTACGTGACTCCGATCGATCAGGTTAGTGCTTAGTTGCCACAAAACCTGCAAGCACCGTTAGTGTGAATGGTGATTGGTGATTCATCTATAGCCATGCTTACACAGATCTTGTGTGATTGGTGGGAATCAACAATGCAGAACATGAGGAGAGTGTCACATTATAGAACCGTGTTTGACTGTTCAATCATTAATCTAGACAGAATCAGGGACATGAATGGAAATCTTTTCAATCAGGAAGACGGATAGATCAAGTACTTATTGGCATGTTGTGCTTCCAGTTAATTGGATAAAAGAGTGTCCATGTTTCAGCAAAGCTAAACCCTAAAATCATTGTGCATGTTACATGTTACATTTGGGGAAGTCGTGGCCTAATGGTTAGAGAGTCTGACTCGTAACCCAAAGGTTGCGGGTTCGAGTCTCGTACCGGCAGGGATTGTAGGTGGGGGGAGTGAATGTACAGCGCTCTCTCCCACCTTCAATAAATACCACGACTGAGGTGCCCTTGAGCAAGGCACCGAACCCCCAACTGCTCCCCGGGCGCCGCAGCAAAAATGGCTGCCCACTGCTCTGGGTGTGTGTTCACGGTGTGTGTGTGTTCACTGCTGTGTGTGTGTGCGCACTTTGGATGGGTTAAATGCAGAGCACTAATTCCAAGTATGGGTCACCATACTTGGCCACATGTCACTTCACTTTTTTTTTTTACTAGATCAAAGGAGCACAAGCTCAAGTCTCTATGATTTTCTAAACCCTATATATGGCTCAGTTCCCTCACTGAAAGTATTTATTGTAAGAAAATTATTGATTTATAAATAAAATAAGAAAAAGAAATAACTAAGCAATAATCAATTTTAAAAATGCTTGCCTTAACAATTCCATTTTCATTAAGATTGGCAGATGTGGTACTATATTTATGCATTTAACAGATACTTTTATCCAAAGCTAAAGAGTAATAAAGCAATTTGTCAAAGAGACAAAAATAATTGTAATTCACAATCCTGTGTTTTTTAGACAACTAGGAGGCAAACTTGAAAAGAGGAGAAATGCAGAGAAGAGTTTTCATTTAGAAAAAAAAAGTTATTTTAAAGTTAGTCAAAGTAGTCTGAGAATAGCTTTGTGTGTTTCTTAATATAGTGTTTTCTTCAGACATTAACTAGCATGTAGAATTTAAAAATATTTAGTGTCAACCTATCAATCAAGACTATATTTATACATATATTTATAAATAAATATTTATTATATATATATAATATTTATACACTACAATTTAAAGGTTTGCTATCAGTAAGAGTTTTATTTTTATTTTATTCAGCAAGGACACTTTAAACCGCTGAAAGTTATTATTTCTAATAATAATAATATTATATATTTCTAATGCTGTTGTCACGCTGCACACATATGAGGAACGAGGAGACGCTGGAGAATACTTTACCAAGACTTTATTTGCACCAAGGGAGACGAACACAGGAAGACGTTCACAGCGGACAGAGAACTAGGGACTGGGAACACTTTAAATACACACAGGAGGAGGGGATGACGAGACACACCTGGGATCAATGAACCATCATGGGGAACACCTGGGACAAATTAAACATGGGAAAGGAACACCTGGGGAGCAAGACACAGACAAAACATGGAACAGAGTCTGACAGCTGTTCTATTCAACTTTTTTATTCATCAAAGAATCTTGAAAAAAAATGTATCACAGTTTCCACAAAATAATTAAGCAGCACAACTGTTTTCAACATTGATAATAATAAGAAATGTTTCTTGAGCAGCAAATCCGCATATTTCATATTTCAGCATATATATGATTTCAGAAGTATCATATGACACTGAAGACTGGAGTAATGATGCTGAAAATGTATTTATTAAAATTACAGTTTAAATATATTCAAATAGAAAACACTTTTTTAAAATTGTAATAATATTTCACAATATTACTGTATTTATGATCAAATAGATGCAGCCTTGGTGAGCATAAAACATGAAAAATACTGAGATGAGAAACTGTGGCTGCTCTGTTGACAACATGACCATGACTGAGAGAAAAATCTTCAAGTAGACAGTGACAAAGACCATAGAAAGATCTCGACAAAGACCAGAGAAATGTCTTTGTCATTCAAAAACAAAAATAATGTATATAAAATGACTGATAAATTAATTCATAAAAACAATTGACTTTTGTCTCTTCAGCAAAGCCTCAGTGGGTTCAGACGATGCGAGACAATGCTTTGTCAATTGAAGAGAGATTGTTTTGGGAGTGTAAGGCCAATGGGAAGCCCAAGCCTTCATACAGCTGGCTGAAGAATGGAGAACTACTGGCAGCTGAGGTAAAATTCAAGCAGCGCACAGAGTAATGGTGTAGTGGAAAAAATCTGGGATGGCAGTGCAAAGATCCTTGGGTCAAACCTCAGCAGGGGAGCTCTGTTAAATGTACATAACAAAGTTGTATTGATTATATAAAGCCTCAGTCTTAGTCGTCGTTGTTTGAGTTGAATGCACAGCTATTTTTAAATGATTTTCATTGCTGTTGCTCTGTTTCACAGGACAGGATCCAGATAGAGAATGGAGCCCTGACAATCAGCTCCGTAAACCTCTCAGATGCTGGCATGTATCAGTGTGTAGCCGAGAACAAACATGGAATCATTTATTTCGGTGCTGAATTGGTGGTTTTAGGTAAGAGAATCTCTTCTTTCTCATTTCCAATCATCTTGTGCCTCTGTTCACTAAGCAGCACCATCCCAGCAAACACAAAACATTTCTACAACATTTCATTACATTGCTTTTTGATTGCAATTCTGCATTTGCAGTATAACATTTAAAATCTTTCTAGAAACTAAAACCACAAATTAATGTATATAAACTAAAATATTTTATAAATATGAAAATATTTTATTTAATTTTTCATACTATTGTTTCAACAATGAAAGAGACTGTTTGAATGACTGTATAAGCATTACGTTACATTTATTATACATTATAAATTTCTCATTTAAAAAAAAATTGAATTAGCATCATGATAACATTTAGGCGTTGGTTACCTATTTAAAACTAGAGTAGATATAGTGAATTAAGACTGGCAGATGTGATGCTATATGAATATTGTTATTTTAATGTAGTTAAAGCAGTTGGAGAAATATTACAAATATAAAAATTTGGAAAAATATTTAAATAACAAAATGTGTATTTTTTATTTTATTTTATTTTATTTTATTTTAAACTCCCTAAAATAAATTGTGATTTTTTTTTTATATTATTGTTTATTGTAGTGTATTGTACTAATGTTACTGAGACTGCTTGAATAGCTGTATAAAAGCCACACATTTTTAATTTGCTGAAAAATAAATGTAAACACTTCTGAAGCAACGCTTAATTTGCAAGCTTTTAACAAATAACATTGAGAACTGTTATAATAGCATTTAGGTGTCAGGTTACCTATTTAAGACTAGAGTAAGTAGAGTAAACTAAGACTAGTGCACCGTTTTACTTAAAAAAAAATACAAAAAAAAACTTTTACAGTGTGCTTGAGGGTTGTTTTCTTCTTCTTCTTCTTCTTCTTTTTCTTTTGCAAAAAAAAAAAAAAAAAAGGGTTCAAACTGCAGTATGGCTGATTATGAATATCAGAACACAGCTCTCATCCACTGGTGTGCACTGAAGTTTTTACAGGCAAATAAACTCTTGAAATGGGTTCACAGCACACACCAAGCTGCCCTCTTTTCAACATTTCCCATCAGAACATTTAGAGTGGGCTGGCATGGCACTGTGACTTTCAGTAATGTTAATCCACTATTGATTGGCTGGTGGGAGATGAGGACCTGTGGCCGCTCTGTTGACAACATGACAAAGCCACAGCTGAAGGGTTCACTGGGTGGAAAAACCATCGCGTAGACAGTGACAAACACCAGAGAAAGATCTTTGTCATCGGCTCATACAGAGATGGAGAGAGAGAGAGATGGTGGAAAGTGGGTAGAGGTCATTAAGGACACCTCTGCTTTCTGACTGCAGCCAATTCCTTCGCTGGTCTTCTCTAATGATATTTGTTTAGGAGCCAAGCAACCCTCCACGGGCTAATTAGGTAATAGAGATGCTATATAACAATGCTTTAGGCCACAGCGTGTTCGCTATGACAGTGCATAAGCAGCTTTCCCATTCACAGCATTGATAAACGCTGCTTCTCGGCAGAGGAGATACATTAGACCCAATTAGTGCTAGTCTTTTAGCGTTGCGTCATCGCTATCGGAAATTGTCTTTCATTTAATGGCTACTTTAAAAACTGGACAACTGACTGTGTAATATCAGCGTGGATTGATGTTATCCCTTATTATATCCCTGTTATTAACAGGTTTAGGGTTTTATACCATAGTCAGACATTTTTAAAGGGATAGTTCACTCAAAAAATTAAGTTCTGTTTTTATTTTTTAATGTTCAGGTTGTTGTACACTTGTATGTTGTTTATATAAGAATATAAGAGATAAGAAAGAAATAAAAACTTTTTATTAAAAAAAAGAAAATATTAATTTTAAAAGTTTAGTTTGACAGAAAATATTTTTTTATGTTTTTGAAAGAAGTCCCTTATACTTACCAAGGTTGCATATATTTGAACAAACCAATGTTATTTTAGTATCATTGAGATACTATTATATTTTTGTTCATATTTTCAATTTGATTTTATTTTTATATTTTCTGTTTTCATGTTAATTTTAAAGGTTATTTTTTTTGTAATTTTGTTGTATTTGTCATTTTTATTAGTTTTTGTTGTTTTTAAATATGTCTATATAGATTATTAGATTATTATAGATTATTAATTTTATTTCTGTTTTAGTTTGTTATTTTAGAATAAGATAAATTAAATGAAAAAGAGAAATTTTGCCTTGGAAACTAGCTGAAATATTTCAGTTTATAATTTTATTTCAGTTAACATTTATTTCATTTCAAGTAACGAACATGTTTTTTTTTTATGGTTTTAGTTTTAGTTAACTATAATAACCCTGGATCAGACATGCAGTAAATATAGTAACATTTTAAATTTTTTTATATATTTTACAATTAAATTTTGTCAAAGTGATAGATAGATAGATAGATAGATAGATAGATAGATAGATAGATAGATAGACAGATCCACTTCATAAAGACACACTAATTCAAAACGTAATTAAAAAGTTTATGATTTATCCTAAAAGAGATAAAATGATGGAAAATATCGTATCCCAAAAATTATGGAAAATATTGTATCCCAAAAGTAAGATTTTTGCCCTTTTTTTTTTTTGTATGGTCCTAATAAAGACCTGCTAACATTGTGGTAGTCGACTGCATCCTTCACAACCTAGTGCTCAAAACCACCCACATAATGGGGAACTGCTCCACGCAAATTGCATTCATCACTAATTTTCTTACCTGATTTGCATCATTCCTTTAGTGAAGCGCTAAAACAACAGAGAGAGGCAGAGAGCAAGTGAAGTCCCTCCAGAATTTGCCTTGAACTGTTCCTTTAAGAGAAAATGCTAAAGTGGTCCAACATCAGCAGTGCACACAAACACACGCACACAATGCTGCTTTCGGCCCTGCTGTCCGTTTACAGTAATGCGCGCAGGGCATCCATGCCTGAGGCAGTAGTTTGACTCTCTTGGCCATGTGTTTTTCCACAGCCTCGCCCCCAGACTTTTCCAGAAGCCCTCTCAGAGCTCTGCTTAAAGCCAAGACGGGCA
Source organism: Sinocyclocheilus anshuiensis (assembly GCF_001515605.1). Classification (NCBI taxonomy): domain Eukaryota; kingdom Metazoa; phylum Chordata; class Actinopteri; order Cypriniformes; family Cyprinidae; genus Sinocyclocheilus; species Sinocyclocheilus anshuiensis. The sequence continues at coordinate 42,763 of NW_015537959.1, forward strand.
GCACAGTCACCATGGAGTGCAGGCCGCAGGCCTTTCCCACAGCCATCAGCATGTGGAGGAAAGGCATCGAACTGGTGCAGAGCACAGACAGGTATGAATACAATCGTTTTTTCTCTCTTTTCTTTGTATTCTTGTCCTTAATTCCTCTTATTCCTTCTTTCTGACCATCTATTCGTTCAAGGCTTCACCCCAGCAGCCCTACTATGTTCATACTATCTGTGCACAGCCTGCAACTGAACAGTTATCAAAAGGAAGCTGCATCGCCAATTGTGGTAGCTCACTGACCATAACACTCATGAATTATGAAGCAGGCCATTAGGCCGGGCCGGCAGGAGGTGCTCGGCATTTTGGGTTGAGTCTGTCAAGTATGAAATGATTCCTGGTAGGAGGCCACTTGAGGAAGCACAGCGGATCGCAAGCTTGGCTTTTTTTTATAATGAAGTTGGATTAAATAGTATGGGGAGAATCCTGTCAAGGGTGCAGAACTACTGTGGGAAAACAATAGATTTGCATTAAGCCACAGTTGTTTGTTTTGAGAGCATTCGGTGAGACTGCCCAAGTCCAATTTAACTGTAAGTGCATTGCCGGGGAATTGTGCATTACAACATTAACATTCCAGTACTGGGTTACCAGCATTTGCTGTCTGCTACTCTGGATGATCTATTGTGAATAGCTGGTGATATATAAGGAGGCCCGGGGGCAATTATATATATATTTTTTTCCATAAATCAAACACTGCTGTACATCTAAATGCCATCACAAATATTACCATTACATTTTTACATTAAGAAAGCCTTGAGAATAATTTTGAATTCAGTACAAGATACAAGCATTTACCATTACAGGGATGGTTGTAATACTAGAAAGATGCTAGAAAACTAGAGAAACGTATTATCATAATATTTTATAAAAAATAATATAATTGCCTTAGAATATTAACGTTACTAAGTAGTTTTGGATGTATATAATTCTATTTCCTTTAGATCTCAAGAATAATATACACTACTGTTCAAAATTTTGGGGTCAGTAAGATTTTTTTTTTATGAAATTAATCATTTTCTTGAGCAAGGGTGCAATAAATTGATCAAAAAAGTGGCAGTAAAGTCTTTTACATTGTTGCGTAAGACATTCTCCTTCAAATAAATGCTTTTCTTTTGAACTTTCTTTGAAGAAAAAAAAGGGAAAAAAGAAAACATCAGTTTTTCACAAAAATACAACCATTTTCAACATTGATAATATTAAAAAATGTTTCTTGAGGATTAAATGATATTAGAATGATTTTTGAAGGGTCATGTGAAAACGCTTAAATTGTAGTAATATTTCACAATATTATTTTACTGTATTTTTGATCAAATAAATGCAGCCTTAAGCATAAGACACTTTCAAAAACATTTTAAAAATCTTACCGACCCCAAACTTTTGAATGATAGTGAATATCTACTAAATGTCAAATTGGAACCTACAAATAATTATATAAAATAAGTCACAACCCTGTCTATTAAAATATATTGATCAGCTGATAAGCCAAAAACATTTTTCTTTTAATCCAGTCATGTAATTTTTTAATTACTAGTGTAACTACATATTGCAGAAATAAGGTTTGTATTTCTTAAGGGCATGTATATTAAGAGTATGTCAATGAAGTAATGTCAATGAAGGTTTGGAAGGAAGTCTAATTCAAATGATGGGGCGGTAGATTGAGCGATGCAGCCCGCTGTTATAGCTCGCCGGCTTTACATTTGAATGACTGTTTCGTGTGAACGCACACTCTTCAGCTTCATTGGCTCTCAGGTAGCTGCATGCACTGAGCCACGGAGAGTGTCCAATGTACCGAGATTTATGTGCCATTCTAAAGAAACACATTATGTTCTTCTTACTACATTTCTACTGTGCCCACAAGATAAAACTCATTTGTACTCGGAATCTAGCTCCATTAGGAGTTAACCATGGTTAAATTTGATTTGAGAGGATTGTGCTTCTCTCCTTCAGGATAACTTTACTCCCTGATGGAACACTTAGAATTACAAATGTGACCAAGATGGACGGGGGAAACTACGCTTGCTTGGCTAGAAACCAGTTTGGTGCGGCCAGCACTACAGGAAAACTGCTGGTCACAGGTATGGATTACTGTAACAGCATTACGGTTTGCTTTTTCTGCAGATAGAAGTTATTTTAGATTGTCGTTCAACTGTGGGAATGTTATGTGGGAAGTGGTGATTTCTCTCCAAACTCTGGGGCTTTACAGTTTCAGGCAATTTGGTTCTTGATACAGCTGCACAATTAATCAAAATCATGACAGTTTCTTAAAGAGATCGTTAATCCAAAAATAAAAAGTCTGTCATTTACTCTCCCTCATGGCATTGCAAACATTTCTTTCTTTTGTGTAACACAAACAAAGATATTTTGATGAATGTCTCAACTGCTTTTGTCCATACAATGGAAGCCAATGGTGTCCAACAGTTTCAATCTCCTAAAATAACATAAAGGTAGCATATATGATGAACAGAGCAAAATTTAAGTGGTTATTTACTTCAAAAGACAATCCAAATTACATATGGAAAGACATGAATTACATCAAACCTCACTGCTTTTTGTGTCATGGCATTTCTGTTATGACATGTTCAGTCACGTGACATGCAAGAACCAATGAGGTTTTATGTTATTAATGTGACATAGGGTTAATATAGTTATCTAAAAGCAAAACAATAAAAAACGTGTTACTTGAAATAAAATAAAAGAAATAAACTTATTTCAAAATAAACTTAAATCGTGTTTCCTTCAGCTAGTTTCTAAAGCAACATTTCTCATTTTCATTTACTTTAACTTGATGTACTAAAATAAAAAAACTATATAGATATATAAAATAATAATAATGACAAATAATAATAAAAAACACACAACGAAATACTAAAACATAAACTACAACTAAAAGAAAAACCAAAATAAAAACTAATTCAAAATATGTTACAAAAAAAAGCTATATATAGTGTCTCAGTGATACTAAAATAACACTGATGTGATGTATTTGACATATGTGACCCTGGACCACAAAACCAGTCATAAGTAGCACAGGTATATTTGTAGCAATAGCCAAAAATACATTGTATGGGTCAAAATTATAGAGCTTTCTAATTTCTTTTTAGAATTTCTTTTATGCCAAAAATCATTAGGATATTAAGTAAAGATCATGTTCCATGAAGATATTTTGTAAATTTCCTACCATAAATATATAAAAACTTAATTTTTTGATTAGTAATATGCATTGCTAAGAACTTCATTTGGACAACTGTAAAGGCGATTTTCTCAATATTTAGATTTTTTTGCACCCTCAGATTCCAGATTTTCAAATAGTTGTATCTCGACCAAATATTGTCCTATCCTAACATACCATACATCAACGGAAAGCTTGTTTATTCAGCTTTCATATGATGTATAAATCTCAATTTTGAAAAATTGACACTTAAGACTGGTTTTGTGGTCCAGGGTCACATATTTGATTTAGACTCTGTATACATGAATTGATCTTTAATTTATTTTATCACTTCAGAAAACTTACATTAAACCACTTGTGTTGTATGGATTACTTTTATGCTATATGAATGATGAATGAACTATATAAATGCATCATTCATTCATTCATTTATGCTATATGTCCTTTTTGGAGCTTGAAACTATTGGACCCCACTGACTGTTATTTGTATAAACAAAAACAGCCGAAACGTTCTTCAAATATCTTCGTGTTTGACAAAATAAAGGAAATCATATACGTTTGGGACAACACAAGGTTAAGTAAATGAGAATATTTTTTTTTTAGTGTAATATCCTATCCTATCCTGACCTGCCAGTTACCCCAGAACAACATTTACATTTATGCATTTAGCAGGCGCATTTATCCAAAGCGACTTACAATAGAGGAACAAAAGCAACAAATAGATTAATCCAGAAGAGTATATACAAAGGTGCTCTGCCAATTAGAGGATTTCTGTTTCATGAAGTTAATATTGTTTTAATAATGCATTCTGAAAGTAAAGTTGTTTGATTGCTTTCTGGGGCTTACATGCTCCTCTAGTGTAATGCAATGGGTTGAGCGGTTCAGCTCTCCAAC
>NW_015537959.1:46925-47616 GCF_001515605.1 Sinocyclocheilus anshuiensis
CCAACTGGCAGGTTTTTTTTTTTTTTTTTGTCTCAGCTCAACTCAACAGGGATGGGATACAGAGGCTTTTTGTGTGTTGTTGTAATTACCCATTTTTACGCTCCGCTTATGGCATTGCAATTACCCTGGATTACACTAATGGAGTGTGTGAGGGTGTAGGTTATAAGTTGCGCATGCACAATTTAGAGAGAAAAATATAGAATGCTGCATTTGCACTCTGGGTTTTGCTGAGATTACTGTCTTTTACAGCAGATTCCATGCCAACAGATTTGAATATGAATCTGAATGGAAGTAACCTCCGCATTAAGCGACTGGGCACTTATAAAAACATTGATGTCATTAAAGGTGTCATGTCAGTTGAATAGAAAATGAATTTTCCTTGATCATTTGAAATTCATGAAGTTCATTACACTATATTTTTTTTATTATTTAATTTTCAGAACTGAAAAAAAAAATATTGTAACTAATTATTAAACTAAAACAAAAAAAAAAAATCTGAAATTGAACCCAAATTGACCCTATTTATTTTCTTGTGTGTGTGTGTGTGTGTGTGTGTGTGTGTGTGTGATGTTTATATAGATATATATTTCTTTATATAAATGTGTATATTTACTCATATACTCAGACCATGCGTTATTTGTTCAGTGAAATTATCAACGTGGTCTGGTGAAAGACGGGACCTGAGGCGATT
>NW_015537959.1:52119-75563 GCF_001515605.1 Sinocyclocheilus anshuiensis
CCAGATAAACTTTTAAAAATAATGTATTCTTTTTCAAACGTTTTATTTTAACTTGTTATTTAACATGTTTTAAATGCAATGTTAAAATGATGGTAATGTGAATGATAAAATCCTGTTTTTGTCGTGTAATCGACTATTGTTTTCAGTGTCGACTAGCAGGAGCTGTACCGTTTAGTCAACTAGTCGACTAGACCCGCACATCCCTAGTACATACGGGTATATAAGATGGCGGCGTGCATCCACTCATTCAGATTTTTGCTTCAGAGCAGATCGCTTCATGAGCGTTTTCTCTCGTCTAAGAGAAATCTTCAAGAAACTAAGAAGCTTTCATTGCAGGAGATTCTCGGCTGTGTCAGAAAACAGTGCATTCAGTGGTGTGTTCGCCTCTCCTTTGCACAGATAAATGTTGTGATCCACCCCTGGGCACTCCAGCCTAAAAGAGCAATTTCCTACAGCTTGCATGGCTGAGAGTGTCTTTCTAGATGTCTTTCCGACCATGTGCTTCTGAGTGCGGTATTTTCCTTACCTCTAATGACGGACATGATCGCTGTCTCACGTGTCTTGGCTGCAAGCATGCTGAGACCGCTTTCCCTGCACACCATGGCCATCCTGCAAGTACACCAGGCCAAGGCGCTTAAAAAACTGCACGAGGGTATTTCTGGCCCAGGGATGATGCGTATCTGAGGAGGAGACTCCTCAACAGGGGCGTTGAGCTTACCCCAGGAAGAGAGTGCAGTCCACTTCTTAGGGCGCCGTTAAGTCTTCCCAGAGCACCTCGAAGCATCCCAGAGATGGGTGACCCGGAGATGGAAGGGTTGCCTTCGTGCTGTTTCTGTCTCCCCGCGTCTTTATAAAAGTCACAGAGGGTGTCCTGTCCCCACTTTGGGAGAAGGGCATCCGAGTCCTCAACTCAATCTCGACGACTGGCTTATATTAGCTCACTCGTGAGATCTGTTGTGCGAGCACAGGGATATGGTGCTTCTGTATCTCAGCCACCTGGGTCTTCAGGTCAACTGGGAAAAGTGCAAGCTCTCCCCTGTGCAGAGCATCTCTTTTCTCGTTATGGAGCTGGACTCAGTCAACATGACAGCACGTCTCATGAAAAAACATGCTCAGTTGGTGCTGAACTGCCTGAATTCATTCAGGGGTAAAACGGCGGTTCCTCTAAAACAATTTCAGAGGCTCCTTGGGCATATGGCATCCGGAGCCGCAGTTGCGCTGCTCGGGTTGTTACATATGAGAACGCTTCAGCACTGGCTGCACAGACAAGTCATGAGATGGGCATGGTGCCGTGGCACTCACCGGGTCGGTGTTACCCCGGTTTGTCACCGACTTTTCAGCTCATGGTCGGACCTTGGTTTTCTACGGGCAGGCGTGCACCTGGAGCAAGTGTTGAGGCATGTTGGTGTCACAAATGATGCCTCCATGAGGAGCTGGGGCACTGTGTGCAATGTGCACGCAGCTTCAGTCTCCTGGACAGGACCTCGACTGCAGTGGCACATCAATTACCTCGTGTTGCTGGCAGTACTGCTTGCTCTTCGCTGGTTTTGTCCTTTGCTGCAAGACAAGCATGTGCTCGTCCACATGGACAACACTGCGACGGTTGCGTACATCAACCATCAGGGTGGGATACACTCCTGTCGCATGTCACAACTCGCCCGTTATCTCCTCCTCTGGAGTCAGACGTGGCTCAAATCGCTGTGTGCCGTTCACGTTCCGGGGAGCTCAATCATGCAGCCAATGCACTCTCACGACAGCTTACCCTTCCAGGAGAATGGAGACTCCATCTCCTGCCGGCCCAGCTGATTTGGAGTCGATTCAGGGAAGCCCAGGTGGACCTGTTCACTTCTCAGGAATCCTCCCACTGCCAACTGTTCTACTCCCTCATGAGGCACCCCTCGGCATGGATGCTCTGGCACACAGATGGCCCCGGGGTTTACACAAGTACGGCTTTCCCCCAGTGAGCCTCCTTGCATAGACCTTGTACAAGATCAGGGAGGACGTGGAGCAGATCCTGTTGGTTGCGCCATATTGGCCCACCCGGACCTGGTTTTCCGATCTCACGGAAGTCTGGCTCGGAGTCTTGCTTGCAGCACTATTCCGCTGGTTAAGATATGTGCCCTTATCTTCTTACAGTAAGTTCCCCATCTGGTGAATCCTGGTTGATTCCTCCAACACCCTGTGGCATTCAGACTTAGCAGAGAAGTCTGTTGCCACGTCCAGTATTTGGGTTGCATGAAATTAGTCACCCCCTTTTACTGGACTTAGTGCCATTCATGAGATTCCTTTGGTAATCCTGTATGTTTTTTTCAATGGTACAGTTTCCCTTGGTAAACCCGTGTCTTCCCTAGTTAGTTTGTTTACTGTCAGTTCCTGTTGTGTTCTTCTGAACTCGTGTCACGACAGTTGTCAGATGGGGCTGTAACCAGTCTTACTGTTCACATTCCTATTCAGATGTGTTTCTGCACCCCAACGGTTGCTGAAATCTAGTATAGTGAATGTCGGAACAACCCTATTTTGGCTTTTCTGGTAAGTCCGTATATTTAATAAATGATCTGGCTTATTGGGCGTTGGGTAGGCTACGGATCGAGGTGCATCTGTCCTGACATGCTTGCTTATCAGCACCTGCACCTTCAATTTTCGTAACACAGTTCTGGTTGTGGCGCTTTCCATAGGGACCCCTAATGTCAAAGTAACATCGAACGTGACTGACTGATAGGGAACGTCTCGTTACATATGTAACCTCATTCCCTGTTATGTCCCTCCAGCCACAATCGTGAACTGCGCTGAATGCGGGGATGCCTCTTGGCTTTGCTTACCAGTCTGTGGAAATAAATTGCGATGCTTCATCATGAGATTAGTAGTTCATTCATTGATAAGGACACAGTCTCCTACTTTTGTTAGTTTTATTTTTGCTGTAAATCTTAGAGTCAGTTTGTTTGGTTTCAGGCTCAGAGTTTTTGTACCTGGAGCGTTGATTTCAGGTTTTGCACAAATGTCACGTTTTTGAGATCTGGTTGAAAATATTGCCCTTTAATTATATGGTTTAGAATTCATATATACTATATGTATATATTTACACTTATTATTCATTTAAATGAATCAACCTTATGTGTGATTTTGAGCAGATCCCACACAAATCACCCAGGGTCCAGTGGACATGGAGATCATTGTTGGGGAGAGCATCGTACTGCCCTGCCAGATCTCTTGTGACCCCGCTCTGGATGTTTCATTCTCCTGGGCCTTCAATGGGCAGCTCCTCAATAAACTGGACCAGCATTATGAGCATGTGGGTGGGGTAAGTCATATTTTTTAGATATGCTTTCTGTCTGTATTCTGCTTTATACTGTTTAACGTGTCATAGAAGTGTGTAAAGCTGTTCAACAAAAATCAGTCTTTTTGCCATTTTGTTTTCTTTCAGTTAGCACTTTTTGTATTCCTTTTTGGAACTTATTAATCGTAGGTCTCATTGATCTGTGCTTATGCAAAAATAATTTTGACAATGTTCAGTCAAAAACTGAGGTTCATAAGTTCAAATCAATGAGGTCTGCAATCAGGCAGTTTCAAAATGCAAATTGAAACTGCACATTGCAAATATGACAGTTGTCGTGGACCAATTTAATTTAATTAAAATAAAAACTTTTATTTTGCCGGTCATATGACTGGAGTCTGCATCATATTGTATGTGAATGCATATGATTTTAAACAAATTTATTAAAAAAGTACTATTAATTTCTTTGTGTAAAGCCTTTCTAATGAAGAAAAATACTGAGTGTTCCTTTAATGTCTCTGTACTGTACATCTCTAACAATGAAATGAATTTATTATACTCATTATACTCAACAAATGACAGATTCTGAGGGAGTTGATCCAGTAGTTTACTGTATAATGCTATTATACTCTGAGCCAGACCTACTGTTAAAATGTGGGAGACTTGGCAGAGATCAATTCATCACTCTCTTTTTGAGGTTTTTAGCTGTTCCTTCCACTGCTTAGCAGCCCACTACGTTCACTTTGAGCTCTTTTCCCTCCTCTTCACAGAATAAACATCAATCCATTAAAGTTTTGCCTTCAAAGATCCCAAGTGTAATATCCTCATATGGCTTTTGAATGGTCAGATCTCACATCTCAGACTGCTTTTCTCTGGGATGTGATGACGCCTTTCTAGAAATAGTAATGATTTTAAAGACTGAGAGAATGCCCTAATGAGGACTGACTGGTCAATATTGGATGTGCATGTCTCAACTGAGAAATCCTTAAACAGCTTCATTAATCACCACCCCCAAAGCCATCAAAAAGATGATTTCTTTTTCAAATAAGGTTGCATATTTCAGAGAATTTAATTAGTTATTTTTCTGTGGAAAGCAACAGTAAAATAAAATTATTTTTGACTTTTATATAATTACGGTAATTTCGTGATAAATCTGAACATTTGGGACACACACATAGGAAACGCTCTCATCTTGATTTAAGCCAGTGATTCTTATCAGTAATTATATTCCAGTTCTTCTTATAAATTTCTCAGATGCCACCCGTCTTGTAGGATTATCAACATGAAGTTCACAGCTTGGATGAATTCATTTCCATAATGAAACTAAATTTGTAGCCTAATGCCCTTACTGCTGAAATTGCAGATTTGCCTCTTGTTTGCCAACCACAATCTCCCCCTCAGATAAGAGCATACATCTTATCTCATTTAATTGATTTGAAATCTAAGCGCTTTTATTTCATTAGTGAAGTTGTCTGTGCCAAAGACTTCAGTGCTGCACAGACAATATCAACATCCAAGTGAATCAGTGTCTATAAACAATAGCAATAAAGAATCCATTTTAGTAAACTGAAGATTTTTTACAGATAGGTGTAGATAGAGTAAGAATTAAATGCACCCACTGATAGCACTATTTATTTGCATATGCTGTCTGCATGGTTTTAGCAACTTTTTCACTAAGAGAATTATGCAAATCAGGTAGCAATATAAAATCACCCACAAAAGTGATGCTGTTTGTGAACAATTTTTATGGAAATCGTGATGCATTTTTTCTTTTCAGGATTCTTTAAGGAATAGGAAGTTTCATAGAACACCATTTATTTCAAATAGAAATGTAAATGTCTTTATTGTCACTGTTGATCAATTGAGTGTATCCTTGCGAAGTAAAAAGTATTCCTTTTTTATTGATTTAAAATCTTACTGACCTCAAACTTTAGAACAGTAGTGCAAGTCATGCAAATATATTTTTTATTAGGGCTTTCAGTATAGAATGTTAATTTAATGCATACATAAATGCTTATGTTAAAAATCATCTAAATGGAGAGCAATGGAGTGAAACAAAATGCTTGAGTTTTTCAAAGTTGTCTGTTCTTTTAAAATGGTCTATTCAGTGCTTTCAGTCTTTGAATTAAATTGGATTCTATTCTCTGCATAAATTGATGCATGCAATTAATCAGCATATCAATTAAAAGGATTCAAAGTTTTAATCAGTTGAATCAGTTGCTTTACAATAAATAAGGTCCTCATTATAATTATAACTTTATAATATATGATGATTCTGATGCTCTTTTTACTTGTTAATTACATGTATCATCATGAATATAATAGTATATATATATCTTTATTACTTTACCTGTTTTCACAGTACTTAATCTATTCCCTTGACAGAGCGCTTTTAAAGTTCACCTCCACTCTTATGAACAACTTTCTTCATCTTTATTAGATTAACAAAGGCATTTAATTGTCGTGTGTGGATTTAGTATTCATCACTTGTATGGTTTCGTATCACAGGGTTTTAGCACACTGAATCCAATCACACTACCTCTTAAATGTGATTAAGCTCTAATTAGCCAATTAGCGAGTGAGTTTGGTAGCTGGATCCTGTGCAGTGCCGAAGGAGCCTAAGGCTTGGCCAGAGGAAATATTTATCCATGACGGACATTTCAAATGTAGCAGCGAACAGCCTTTGCCAAAAGTCATCCATTAGCTGTGGAGTTGGGCCACATTTTCATTCCCAAAACCAGCAGGGTGTCTATACTCACTGAATCACTTGCCGGCAAACATAGCAAACAACTCACACATCTTCCTGTCGCTTTAAAGCCCCAGTTGATAGAGTGGATAGTAATGAGTATGTGTGTGTTTATATCTCCAGAGTACATCTGGGGATTTGATGATACGGAATATACAGCTGAAGCACGCCGGAAAGTATGTCTGTGTGGTCGACACAGATGTCGAGAGTTTATCAGCTGTGGCTATTTTAATCGTGAAAGGTAAGAGAGCGATGGCCAGGCAACTGGGGGAGCTTCAAATGCAGGGTTTGGATTTGGAAGGAAAACCTGATTGAAAGATACAAATGCTTTCTTTGCTTTGCCAAGGAAATGTATATGTCTGTTGAATTTATCTGTTATTACATGTTCCATTAGAGGTCATTAGAGGAACATATCAAAGCTGTTTATCAAAGGTTACAAATTAGTTTTAGCGGGATCGATATCTTTCAATTGAAATTAGATGACATGCAAACTTTTACTGCCAGAGCCTATAATAATGCTTTATAACAGTGTAGAATCAGGATATGGAATTCACACTCAGCAAGAACAAAATGCAAGTAAAAACTGGCTGTAGCAAGCAAATAAAACCAGTTGGCCTTACATAAGGATCTTTAAATGTGGGGCCATGTCTCAAACAGGGGGCCGGGGTCTACTAGAGGGCCTCAGCAAACTTCCAAGGGGGCCTCAAGATGACTTAAAATGAATTAGTTGGCTCCAACAATATTTTTCTATGGGTTTTTAAAATAGGGTTTTTCAATTTATGAGTAAAACAATGCGCGTGTTAAACATAAATTGACGATACTTGGACGTTTCAATCTACAATGTGAATTACACACACCCATACTGAAAATGCAAATTTTGAAGCAAATTTTTTTTTTTGTTGTTATTTTTAAAAATGTATGTTTGTAACTACATAAGAAATCTGGAGTGTACATGTTTGCAGTTTACATTGTACAACAAGTATTGTCAAGTTATATTTACCACTGACCTTACTTTACTTATGAATTGAAAAACACCATTATAAAAACCCATAGGAAAATCTCGAGGGAACCTATGGTGAATTTGTCTTTCTGGTTTTGACGTCACAGCTATACTGCGCTCTATAGATGGGGAGTCAAATTATAAATGTCTGATTTCTATAACCTAGAAATGTAGAGTGGGTATAGAAAAGAATCACCCCACTTTAAAATAATCACATTTTGTTGCTTTGCTGCCTGAAATGAAGACAGACACAGTTTTTGTTTTAGTCAGCTGTATTTACTCAGTGCAACTTATAACATCCTAGTGAAAGAAATAACACCATGTCAGAAAAAAAATAAAGCCAGAATCACTGAGTTAGAAAAAGGATCACCCCCTTGTGTCAGTATTTTGTTAAACCACCTTTTGCTTTAATTACAGCCTTGAGTCTGTTGGGTTATGTCTCTACTAACTTTCCACATCTAGACTTTGCAATATTTGTCCACTCTTCTTTGCAGAACTGCTCAAGTTCAGTTAAATGTGATGGTGAGCGTTTGTGGACTGCAGTCTTCAAGTCATTCCACAGATTTTCAGTGGGGTTTAAGTCTGGGCTCTGACTCGGCCCTGCAAGGACATTCACCATTTTCTCCTTCATCCACTGTGCTTTGGGTCATAGTCATGTTGGAAGGTAAACCTTCTTCCCGTTGACAACTTTCTGGCAGAGGGCTGCAGAATTTCCTCAAGAATGTGACAGTATTTTGCCCCATCCAATTTTCCTTCTATCCTGACAAATTGCTCCAGTTCCTGCTGCAGAGAAAAAACCCCATAACAGGATATTACCACCTCCATGCTTTACTGTTGGCAGGGATGGGCAGTATTTCAGATACATGTATTTAAAATACGTATTTGAAATACGAAACACTATTTTGTCAAATTATTAAATTTCAGTCTCATCTACCTCAGAAACGTCAAGGTGCGTTTTGGCAAAGCTCAGTCGTGACTGCATGTGGCCTTTCTTGAGGAGTGGATTTTTTCTTGCAACCCTCCCATACAAGCCACATTTGTGGAGAATTTATGATATTGTTGTCACATGCACACAATGACCACACTTTGTCATAAATTCCTGCAGCTGCCGCAGAGTTGCTGTAGGCCTCTTGGTAGCCTCTCTGAGCAGTTTCCTCCTGGCTCTTTCATCCAATTTGGAGCGACAACCTGATCCAGGGAGGGTCTGTGTTGTACCAAATACCTTTTTCTAAATACATTTTATTTTTTTTGGTGCCTGTCCACAACTTTATCCCGGAGATCTTTTGATGGGTGCCCATAGTTGATTGTTTGCTTCAGTTACACTACCAAGGACTGAAAGTCTCCAGGAAAGCGCTTTTCATGCTGAGCTAATCAAAATGATCACAGTTGAAAGTCAAATGGCTTTGTGTGCCATTGAGAAGGTGATTAGCTACACCTGATTGAGAGGCCATGCAAGGACATTCACCTTTTTCTCCTTCAACCACTGTGTGCTCAGTTTTGCTGTGTGCTTTGGGTCATTGACATGTTAGAAGGGAAACCTTCTTCCCATTGACAAATTTCTGGCAGAGGGCATATATTCCTGATTCATATATTCGTGATTGTTTTTTGTTTTTTTTCTGACATGTTGGTGCTATATCTTTCACTTGGATGTTGCAAAACTCAATAGGCATTTTTTAATGAATATACATTTTTCTAGTTCTTCCAAGCTCTAAAATGTTGTATCAGGTCGAAATTGTAAGTAAAAAGTATTCATATAATCAATTATTAAGATTATTGAGATTAAGTAACTGGAACAGGCATGAAAAAAAACAGAAGGACCCCTGAAGGACATTCTGCTCCTAAAACTTCCAGCAGTTTAATTTACAGAAACTAGGAGTGTCTGGCCTTTGAATTTTATGCACAATGGGGGGCCTTGGTTTAAAATGAATTATGTAAATGTTAGTCAGACCAAAGATGCATGCAAACTCCTCACACCAAAATCAAATATGAAGAAAAAAAATTACAATTTGTCTTGATGATTTGTCTTTGAGTGCCTTTTAGGTGAGAAGCAAACACTGTCTGGTCTTATTATTGATGCTACAAGTGACCTGCGCTGACAAAACCACCAAACATTATGCTCCATTTCGTTATATTTTCCCCCAAAGGAGTGTGAATTTGACAAAGGAAGACAACTCTCTGCACATTTTTAATTGGAAATTTGCAGCTACTTGCAGCTTTTCAAAGGAGACGTGCTGTAGCTGTTAAGAAAACAGCTCAAGCCTCTGAAAAGCTTTCCTGTGATTCTCAAAGAGATCTAGTGTTCCCACAAAAGCAACCGCTTAAAATGTAATAACGCCTTTTAGAGACTGGCCTTATATCACAGTTTAGTGGGGCGATAAGCGGAGCGCTTCCTGGCAGGGGGTGAGCAAGGTTAGATGTCAGTGAAGGTAACTTCATTTCTAATTGCTAATTCACTGCTAATTGTCTGATTGAATCAGGTCCCCCAGGAGCTCCAGATGGCGTAACAGTGGAGGAGATCACAGACAGCACGGCTCAGCTTTCTTGGAGACCCGGCCAGGATAATGGCAGCCCCATCACAAGCTATATCATCCAGGCCAAGACAGCTTTCACAGTGGGCTGGCAAGCAGTGAACACGGGTAACAATACAGGATTAGCTAAAGCTAGTCAAGCAGCGCATCAATTCAGCAAGAGACTGAAATTACCATAGCACGTCTCATGTGCTTTTAAGAAAGAAGCTTATGCTCGCTTTGAGTACATATAAGGGCCTCTAAGTACTAACGCAAAACGACTTAATCTGGTCTCTTGCCTTGCCGCTTGAATCTGAATTCATTCAAACAACATCCCACCCAGACAGGGGCATGGTATAGAACAATTTTTTTATGTTTTGTGACATTTCTGGCTTACTGTAAACATAGGCTCAAAATTGGGCTCCTGTTGTTGACTTTCATGGCGCGGCCGTGTAATCCAGGTATTTTCAGTTAAACCGTGGCTTTTCTGTTTGCTCTCAGTCCCGGAGGTGATTGATGGGAACACCTTGACGGCAACGGTGGTGGATCTGAACGCATGGGTGGAGTATGAGTTCAGAGTGCTGGCCAGAAACAGTGTCGGCGTGGGGGAACCGAGTCCCACTTCTCTTAAAACTAGAACTGAAGATGCAGGTGAGTCACCAACGGTGTTAATTTATACACACATTTTTTAACTGAAAGTCAAATTGGAAAATATCTCATTTAAATTGTGGTTTTGCCATGTAATATTCATTCCTTTTAGGCAATTTTATTTTGATCTAATTTTAGTCTATGAAAATAACATTTTAGTTAATGAGAGCACAAAATTATAGCAAATATTCAAACATTATATGTATTAATTTAAACATATACCAACATTTAACCAATGCATGTGAAACTCTGCCTGTTACGTAAACCCTACTGAAATAACATAATGAGTACACTATAGTAATACAATCTTGTGAATTTTCTATGGTTTAGCTATTCATTGCCTTTGTTTTAGTGCATTGTTACAGAAAAAACAAATTCACAACATTACACCTTCTGACTAACTATTGACTTAGTTAACTTGTGCATTCGAACCATTATTTCAAATACAGTTCATAACATTTGGGGTCAGTGAGATTTTTTTATATTTTTGAAAGAAGTTTCTTATGCTCACCAAGGTTGCATTTATTTGATCGAAAATACAGTAAAAACAGTAATATTGTAAAATATTATCACTAGATAACTGTTTTCTAATATCATTTAAAATGTAATTTATTCCAGTAATGGCAAAGCTGAATTTTCAGAAATCTTTCTAATATGAATTATAAATGTCTTTACTGTCCTGTTTGATCAATTTAATTGATCCTTCTTGAATATAAGTATTCATTTCTTTTAAAAAATCTTACTGACCCTAAACTATTGAATAGTAGTGTATGAATGGTAGTGTAGTGTAAATACACCGATCAGGCATAACATTATGACCACTGACAGGTGAAGTGAATAACACTGATTATCTCTTCATCACGGCACCTGTTAGTGGGTGGGATATATTAGGCAGCAAGTGAACATTTTGTCCTCAAAGTTGATGTGTTAGAAGCAGGAAAAATGGGCAAGCATAAGGATTTGAGCAAGTTGGACAAGGGCCAAATAGTGATGGCTAGACAAATGGGACAGAGCATCTCCAAAACTGCAGCTCTTGTGGGGTGTTCCCGGTCTGCAGTGGTCAGTATCTATCAAAAGTGCTCCAAGGAAGGAACAGCGGTGAACCGGCGACAGGGTCAAGGGCTGTCAAGGCTCATTGATGCACGTGGGGAGTGAAGACTGGCCCGTGTGGTCTGATTCAACAGACGAGCTACTGTAGCTCAAATTGCTCAAGAAGTTAATGCTGGTTCTGATGGAAAGGTGTCAGAATACACAGTGCATCACAGTTTGTTGCGTATGGGGCTGCATAGCAGCAGACCAGTCAGGGTGCCCATGCTAACCTCTGTCCACCGTCGGAAGCACCAACACCGGGCTCGTGAGCATCAGAACTGGACCACGGAGCAATGGAAGAAGGTGGCCTGGTCTGATGAATCACGTTTTCTTTTACATCAGGTGCATCGTTTACCTGAGGAACACATGGCACCAGGATGCACTATGGGAAGAAGGCAAGCCGGTGGAGGCAGTGCGACTCTTTGGGCAATGTTCTGCTGGGAAACCTTGGGTCCTGCCGTCCATGTGGATGTTACTTTGACACGTACCACCTAACTAAGCATTGTTGCAGACCATGTACACCCTTTGATGGGAACGGTATTCCCTGGTGGCTGTGGTCTCTTTCAGCAGGATAATGCGCCCTGCCACAAAGCAAAAATGGTTCAGGAATGGTCCAAATTCCCCAGATCTCAATCCAATCGAGCATCTGTGGGATGTGTTGAACAAACAAGTTCGATCCATGGAGGCCCCACCTCGCAACTTACAGAACTTAAAGGATCTGCTGCTAACATCCAGATACCACAGCACACCTTCAGGGGTCTAGTGGAGTCCATGCCGCTGCACCTCAAAGTTCCCTCTGTACCCATGGAAACGCTCCATTTGAAAATAAGAATAGGGTACCCTGTTCTTACCGTATGCATAGGAGGCCCTCTCTGCAGCACGGGCAAAATGGCTTTTCTTCATCTTTTTTGAGGACACAGAAAACATTAGATATTCCTCTGTGAAACCCTCCATCCATGTCACCCCCAAACCCACTGTGTGGAGAAAAGTGGAAAAACTCCTGTATAATAATTCTTCTGCACTGAACATAATGGCACCGTAGCATTATATCCGTGAGGCTTTAGATCCCACAGTCTGTGCTTTCTCTCCATTGCTCTTGAAATCAGGTGGTGTACTGGGAGGATGATACAAAACCAGAGACCATGGGCAAAGTCAGAGTGTCTGCCAATCAGAACAAGGTTAACATCAGTGGACTGAGAGAATACACTCAGTATTTCCTGACAGTGAGCGTTTTCAACACAGCGGGAACTGGCCCTCTGTCTCCCACCATCAATGTGACCACCAAGAAGTCCCGTAAGTATATGCTTCTTAAAATTATCAGTTTATTTAAGCATTGCCTATGCAGGTATATATTATATCATATCACTGGGGTGGGCAAACTTGGCCCTTCCAGGTCACTTTCCTTCAGAGTTTAGCGCCAACTCTAATCAAACACACCTGAACCAGCTAATCATTGTCTTCAAGACTACTAGAAAGCTACAGGCAGGTGAGTTTTATCAGGGTTGGATCAAATCTCTGCAGGAAAGTGGCCTGGAAGGGCCAAGTTTGCCCATCACTGTCATAGCATATATCATATCATGTCATATATCATATCATATTATATTATATTATATTATATTACATATTTTTGTCTAATTGTAATATTTGCACTTTGTAAAAAAAAATGTCCTTTTTATTGTTGAAAAAGGATAAAGGCACCTGTCATTTGATATACTGTACTGTTATTATTGTTAAAGTTTTTTTTTTTTTTTGCAAGTGTTTTGCAAGCATTTATTTGATCAAAAATACAGTAAAAATCTGTAGTGTTGTGGAAAAATAAAACTCTACTTTAATATATTTTCAAATGCCATTTATTCTGTTAATGGAAAAGGTGAATTTTCAGCAGCCATTACTCCTGTCTTCAGCGTCACATGAATAGAAAGCATTGATTTGAAATGGCAATTTTTGTAACATTATAAATGTATTTACTGTCACTTTTGTTGTGTGTCCTTGCTGAATAAATGTAAAGAAAAATAAAGATTTAAAGGATTATTGGTTATAAGATTCAGTCAGCATTTAATAACCATCATCGTTCCAAACTTTTATGTCTTTCTTTGTTGTCCGTGGGAAATATAATGAGATATTTAAATGAATGTTCATGCTGCTCTTTCTGATACAGCGAAAGAATACAATGACCAGCAAAAGTACCTAAGTAGTCCTTAGTTTGCATACTAAAAAGACTTGTAATATAACATACAAAACATATGGACTATTTGTATGTGTTTGTTGTCCTTTCTGGAGGGTGATGGTCCTTGGTGACTATGTTTTGTTTTGTTTTGACTTTTTGCCAAAAGTTTCCTTTTGTGTTTTACAGAAGAAAGCAAGTCATACATGTTTGAAATGCCAGAATAGTCATTCATAGTTCTAGAACTCTACGCTTAAGTATAGTATAATACATAATGACATTGACAGGAGAGGTGCCTGGCTGTCTGTTTGTTCATAATGTCATAATGTATTATGTCGTCACATGTACAGTAACTAATGGTGGTGTTTCCTCTCAGCACCCGGGCAGCCACCTTTGAACGTGGAGTGGAATCTGATTGGCTCTAAGCTCACTGTTCATTGGGAGCCTGTCATTTCTCTGGAGATGGAGTCAGATGTTACTGGTTATCAGGTAAGTGCTTCCCAGAAATGTAAACCTCAAAGCCAAACTGTAGGGCATTATTTTCATATAATCATATTAGCTTGTTCTATTCCAGTGAGCATTTAGGAAACAACTGCATTAAAGTTGTTAAACAACTGCAGTGCTGCATTAAAGTGTATATCTTTATTTTGTTGGACGATTACCCACCTTAGTGGTAACGGAAATTAAAAATAAAACTAATTTATACCGCAGATCTTCAAAATATGTGCTGTACAGTATAGCGAAAACACCAGGTGTGCTAATAAACACAGTTCCCTACAGTGTATGATAATTTGATTTTACTTCCTTTATCGACTAAAATAGCTTGTGCTGAATAAATCTAAGTGGTTGTTAGCACCTCTCTCATTTGTTCTCTCCAGGTGTCCTACAGAAGGAACCGGCATAAAGAAATTAACACAATAACAACAAATCTGACCTCAGTGGAGCTCACGCTACCTGCAGATGATGATTACATCATTCAGATACGAGCGCTGAGTGACGGAGGAGAAGGGATGCCAACCGAACCCATCAACATACATAAACTTAGTAAGAACGCACTCATTTTTGAATTTGATGAATTTGAGTGTATTGGTCTTCTGAAATAAGTTTTTTTTTTTGTCCAGTGTACAATATTGTTCAAAAGTTTGGGGTCAATAATAATAATGTATACTTCAATTTAGCAAGGAATACAATTTTTAAAAATCTATTTCAAATAAATACTGTTCGTTTGAACTTTATTCATCAAAAGTTTCCACAAAATAATTAAGCAGCACAACTGTTTTCAACATTGATAATAATCAGAAATGTTTCCTGAGCAGCAAATCAGCATATTAGAATGATTTCTGAAGGATCATGTGACACTGAAGACTGGAGTAATGATGCTGAAAATTCAGCTTTGCATCACAGGAATAAATTACATTTTATAATATATTACAATAGGAAATGGTTATTTTAAATTGTGATAACATTTCACATTATTACTATTTTTACTATATTTTTGACCAAAAAAATGCTGCCTTGTTGAACATAAGAGAATTCTTTTGCTCATAAAAGAAAAAAAAAACCTACTGACCCCAGACTTTTGAAAGGTAGTGGAAATTCATTATTCATTATAATTACGGATGCACCAAAATTAAAATGATTGCTGATATTATAATTCTAAAAATGCTGAAAGTGAATTTAGGCAACACAACATTAAAATGTACAGTATGAGAAATGGCTGTTCATTTTGAGATTGGCTAAAAATTACATTTACCAAGGGAATTTTTTATTATTATATTTTTTTTTAAGATTCATTTTGCTGTCATTTAACGCTCACTTAAATCTAATTGTAACAATAGTGGAAATGTTATAATGTGCTCCACCTCTCAAATAACTTGCCTTTTCTGCTGACGTCACTCAGGCTGCGTGGCTATTGAATAATATTAACCAATAGCAAAATATTTGGAATGTACCATATTCTTTTCACCATCCAATCAATTCCTGTTGAATCAAAATAAGTCCTGCCCTAGATTAATCAAATTAAGTCCTCCCCCACATTTTTCGAATCAAATATCCTCTTTCACTCAGAAAATGTAATGAAACTAAAAACTCACCTCGCCTGACTCACAGATCTTTCCGAATCAGAGTGGTGATATAACTAAATGGCTGAATAGTTTACTCAATGTTTTTTCCATCCATCTCTTCTTGTGGGCCGGTTGTGAACAATGATAAGAGGGAATGACACTGACAGGGTTATGAGCCAATCACACTGCTGTGAAGTCACTGCTCATATTTTCTGATTACCCTTTAGGACCTTTATGAAAATGCAACAAGCTCAAGGAGGCCAAAAAAAAGTGCTACCATCCCGGTGTCCCTGTTGGAAAGTGTTACTTTAGAAAAATTAGCGATTTATGAATTAGATTTTCAGTTGTTTATATTCGGCTCATTTATTTTATGTCTGCATCCTTACACAATATTACATTTCCATACGTGAGTTAAACCTGTAGGCGTGTGCAAAGCACATCCACTGCCCTCCTCTTTCAATGCCCATGATGTAAAAGATAAATATTCAATGCCAAAGGGATATTAAACACACAGGCCCCTATAAAATAAACAATTCACAGTTGACCTCATAATGTTCTACTCCTGTTCCCCTGAGTGAAGAGCGCAGGTGCAGTTTGCAGCGGAGACGCTCTCTTACTGCAGCCCACAGAGTTTAATGCACCTCTCTAAATGAGTTCTCACTGATTTGATGTGTCCTCCTCGTACACCTTTTATTCTCCACTGGGCTAAGCAGTCTGATCTTTATTAACTATAGCCCAAGCTCTCGCCATCTATCTCTGCCCGTTGGTCTCCGCTCCCCCATGCATACAATGTCACAGGATGATGCAACTGCAACGGACAACTGTTCTCTGTGGCTTATTGTTCACATTTTTCATCGAAAGGCCTGCAATGTCTCGTTTTCAAGAAAAAGCCCTGACTCTTTTTTTAGTTAGTCATTTAAACTAGGAAAGTCTGCTCAGTGAGCATCTGCTGGACCTCAGTGAAAATGCAACTGTTTTTTACACTAATTTTGATCAAATAAATGCAGATAATTGTTGAGCATAAGATACTTCTTAAATTAAAGAATTTTACAGACCCCAAGCTTTTGAACAGTGTGCATTCATGTTTCAGTTCCATTCAGTTCCCTTTAGTTTCTGGGTTAAAGGAATAGTTCACCCAAAAATGAACATTTGCTGAAAATGTACTCACCCTCAGGACATCCAAGATGTAAATGAATTTGTTTCTTCATTGCAACAGATTTGGAGAAATGTAGCATTGCATCACTTGCTCACCAATGGATCCTTTGCAGTGATTGGGTGCCATCAGAATGAGAGTCCAAACAGCTGATAAAAACATCACAATACTCCACAAGTAATCCACGACCAACTGTTTTGGACTGTTTTCACTTTGTAAAGAGTGTTTGATATGTGCATATTTCACTCCTGATTCAAACTACTCAACCTTTTCATTGGAGAAAGCAAGATTATGGATAAAGTAATCGTATTTTAGCTGGAAACAACGGTCTGAAATTAAAAACTGATTATTGATGGATTTGTTTATTACAAACAAATTAATTGATGTACTGGAGTGGTGTGGATTACTTGTGGATTATTGTGATGTTTGACGGCACCCATTCACTGCAGAGCATCCATTGGTAAGCAAGAGATGTAACGCTAAATTTCAAGATTTAAAATTTCAGATGAAGAAACGAACTCATCTACATCTTGCATGATTTGATGGTGAGTAAATGTTCAGCAATTTTTCATTTTTAGATTTTTAAAGATATACTTTGCTGTAATAACGCTCATTTAAATCTCAATATAACAGCAGGGAAAATTTTATGTTTTGTATATGTATATGTTATATATATATATATATGTATACGTATATGTATATATGTTTTTTCGATTGTTAATGTTGGAAATTATTAGCTGTGCCAATAGTAAGGTTTTCTAACCTGCTTTACTTTTAATTAGTCATTTAAACTGGAAAAACTGCTCAGTGAGCATCTACTGGAAGTCGATGCAAATCCGCTCAGAGCACAAGAATGTCCAGATGTAGAGCTAAACACTGATAAAGCTATAACTTCATCCTTCAATTCCCAAAGAAGCCTTTTCTCTATTGCTCTTTTATTACCCTCAGTCTATATTCATCAATTACAAGTTAATAAGCTTCAGTGCCTTTAAGTCCTGTTTTCCATGTTCCAGGTATGAGCGTACGAGGGTCCAGAGCCTGGCGACCCAACACCATCCCCGTCTCCTTGCTTTCTATCATCGTGTTATCGACACTGCGACTGGCTTTGTGTTAACGGTCTGAAGGATCGAACATCTTCTGACCGGTTTGATTGCCCACATACTTCCTCATTGTGGAATCGTTGGAAAGGTGCACCGAAACACTTTTGAAGAGAGATTATCGATCTATCTCTCCATAGTTATCTGAGGCAATGCCCTGCGAGCCATTCAAGGAGCGTAACGGGAAAAAGTCAGCGTCACGATGGTCGGATTTTGTGTGCATGTGTTATGTACTGTTTATCATTGTGTCCTTGCAAGTGATCCGAGACCCTAACAAGGTTTCAACCGAAGGTTTTTGAAGCATACCAGTGTACGAGGAGGGATGAGTCATGTTACTGCACTAAGATTCCATCTTCTCATTGATCCCTCAGAACAAATGCCTTACTTCCATGTACATGCCAAAGTAGTTAACATCCTTTTACTTCTTACTAAGCTACTGTTTGTTATACTTGTGGTTGTTTTGTAATTATCCCATCATTAATTGAAGGATTAGTTCACCCAAAAATCATTTACACACCCTCATGTTGTTGTCATGTGACTTTCATTTTTCTGTAGGACACAAAGGAGCAATTTTAAAGAATGTTCCCATGCAATTACAATGAATGGAGTCAGAGGTCTTTTAAAGTAGTAGTTCACTCAAAAATGAAAATTTACTTACCCTCTGGTCATCCAAGATATAGCTGAGTTTCTTTCTTAATCAAAACAGATCTGGAGGAATGTAGCATTACGTCACTTGCTCACCAATGGATCCTCTGCAGTGAATGGGTGCCATCAGAATGAGAGTCCAAAAAGCTGATAAAAACATCACAGTAATCCACTAATAATCAACACCTCTCCAGTCAATCTTGTAAAGTGAAAAACCACTTGTTTGTAAGAAACAGATCCATCAAGGCATTTTTATTTTTCCACTATGGCTTCTGTCCAAAATACGAGTCCATAATCTATAAAACAGTTTCCAACAGTGAAAAAGTCCATCCCATGTTGTTTTCTCACATCAAACTCCACCAACATATTTGTTTAGAACTGATTTAGACTTTGATTCTGATTTAGATTTTGCTTTTAAATAGTGCTTGACCTGTGCATATTTCTCTCCTGATTAAGACTAGAAAACATTTTCACTGGAGAAAGCAATATTACTGGACCCGGAAGCAACAAAGTTAAAAACATCTTACAGATGGATTTGTTTATTACAAACACTCATCTTTTATCTTCACAAGATGTTAATTGATGGACTGGAGTCATGTGGATTACTTATGGATTATTATGATGTTTTTATCAGCTGTTTGGACTCTCATTCTGACAGCACCCATTCACTGCAGAGGATCCATTGGTGAGCAAGTGATGGAATGCTACATTTTTTCTAAATCTGTTCCAATGACGAAACAAACTCATCTACATCTATGATGTCCTGAGGGTGAGTATATTTACATCAAATTAAATTTTTTGATGAACTATTCCTTTAAGCTTCATTGAGGCCATGAAAGCACCATAAAATATCATAAAATTGTTCCATACAACTTGTAGGCTATGTCAACTCTTACAAATTCATATGAGAATTTAATGTGAGAACCAAGCCGAATTTTAAGCTATTCACTAATAATCTTAATCTCCATGAAACTACGATTGAATTATTGAGTCGAGATTGAGTTGTGGATGTTTTGTTCTTCAAAAATTGTAAATAATGATAGAAGGCTCATTTTTTTGTGTGTGTGAACGATCCCTTTAAGCTACTGTTTGTTATACTTGTGATTGTTTTGAAATCACATCAAGTAACATTTAGCCTTTGCTTATTAGTTCAGTTATTTGTTCAAGAGTTGTCTCTGTGCCTTATCTATGTTTTAGTACACACAAGGCTTGTATTTGTTTGCTCCAGGCACCATGTTGCAGCTACAAGCATCTAGTATTCATGATTGTCAAAGTGCTACATTCACAGGTTTTGTGACAACAAGACGTACACTATTTGATCTGCATTCAACACTAGGTGAGGTTATGGGCAAATTTGTCTACAGTTACAACGATAAAGTAATGATATCATATGATAGTAACATGAGGGAACTGATTAGACTTTTATAAATATGCTAGAGATGTTCTAGATGTTCAAAATTTGATTAAGCATTTAGACACAAGACTTTAATGCAGTCATAATGATTTGGTTTAATAAAGAAGTATCATCATTTTTGACGATCAAAAATAGTAATAGGTGGGTGAAAATGTAATTTTGAGATGAGCAACCTATTATTACAGTATTACGATATCAGAGATTTTCTTTCCTCACTAACAAAAATTTTGGAGTGCTAAAGCCACATTTATAATGACCCTTTTTTTTAGTATCACTTTATTATCCCTTGTGAAAAAGAAATGTGCTTAATTGTATTAAATGTGCACTTGTAGTGTATTTACTTGTAGTGTATTTATTTGTAGTGTAGTGCACTTAAAAGTGTATTTTTAAAAAGTACTTGCAGATAATATATTAATGAAAAAGGCCACTTTAGTGTATTTGAAGTGCGTTCACTTTTTAATGACTGTTTCTTAAGACTTCACAGTCTGTAATAATGTCAAATTATAAAGTACATTTTGAATCATTGTTTTAATAATATTTTGTCATGCTTTTAAGAAGTACACTTATCTTGATGTGTTGACATATATTAAAGCACATGTAAAGTACTCGATTATAATTTTAACTGTAGTGTGTTGAGATTACATTTAACGTTAATAGACTTATAGTAAATTGCAGCATTGCAAATGTGTAATTACAAATATATTTCAAACCATGACAAACAAGTTTCAATAGACCTGACATTAAAAGCATTTTTTAGTTTACCATAAATACTTGTCAGTACATTCAGCAGTATGCTTCAACCATATTCCATAAGACAATACAAGTGATTATGAAATTCTTATTAAAGTATATTATTTCCATGGCAAGTAGCCTTTTTAAAAGCATACTTAAGTGTACTTCTTTTACACAAGGGATAACTCAAGTATTATACTTTTTTATTATATTTTGAGATTTCAGTTTTGGAAAACGAGTGAAAATGAGTACTGATACTTCTTTTTAGCCTCCTGTATGTGATATCAGTGTTTTTAATAGCGTTACCATTTTCAGGTACAGCAAAGTGAGGCTGATAGGGCAGGTTTAATGTATTAATAATCTGTTAAGCACTACAGCATAAACTCAGAATTCATTCTTGACCTGATTTAAGTTGTTTTTTATATATAACAACAAATTAGATGTCAGCTTGTGCTATTTTTTTGCCCCTCGGTTTATCTGCACACTGTTATATCTTATAGTGAGCATATTCAGTCTGCTGCCGGTGTTTCTTCACACAGCGGAGTACGCAAACAGCCATTGCTTTTAGTACAGATAGTACAGATATCAGCTCATCCGTAGTTATTATTCATTTTAAAAGGGCGGCAGCGCTGCATACTGCACATATCTGCTGCATCTTAAAACAGAAATGCTGAATGGTTGCTAAAAGCCACTTGAGGTTTTTTGTTGTTTGGTTGGTTGTTTGTTTGTTTTTCTGGCCATATACTTTGTGTCTTGTTCTTCTGTGACTGTTAAAAGTTCTGGTTCTTTATGTATTCGAAGCTTGTTTAGCAGACCTCAGATAAATAGTTTGTGTTTTATTTGTCACTTTCTCGCTGTGCTGGACAAGTGGCGCAGATTCTAGGCCACTCACCAGATGCTCCTCAGGGCCTTTATCAGCTGAATCAGATGTGTTTAGGAAAGTTCGGGGGGAAAAAACTGCTTACCCAGTAGCGCTCAAATCAGTCCTGGTAATTAAAGGAATAGTTAACCCAAAATAAAAAATTGCTGTTTGTACTCACCCTCAGGCCATCCAAGACGTAGATGAGTTTGTTTCTTCATCAGAACAGATTCAGAGAAAAGAGCATTACATCACTTGTTCATCAATTGATCCTATACAGTGAATGGGTGCCGTCAGAATGAGAGTCCAAAAAGATGATGAAAACATCACAATAATCCACAAGTAATCCACACTACTCCAGTCCATCAGTTAATATCTTGTGAAGAGAAAAGCTGCGTGTAAGAAACAAATCCATCATTAAGGCATTTTAACTTAAACAAGTGGCTTTTCATTTTACAAGACTGACTGGAGAGGTATTGATTACTTGTGGATTATTGTGATGTTTTTATCAGCTGTTTGGACTCTCATTCTGACGGCACCCATTCACTGCAGAGGATCCATTGGTGAGCAAGTGATGCAATGCTATATTTGACGAAGAAACAAGCTCATCTACTTCATGGGTGACCTGAGGGTGAGTACATTTTCAGCAAATATTCATTTTGGGGACTATTCCTTTATTTAATATGCTTGTGTATCGCAATACTAAAACACATATGGCATGCTGCTGAAAGATATAAACACAAGAATGATGACAATTTGACAGCCATGAACTGAAAGCACACGATTTGACTGATCCTTACCGTGATGTAGAAGCCATTAAACCGCGCTAATAAATCACAGTGCGCCCTGCAAGGGCTTTTGACCAAATCTGCAAGGGAATAACGATTATTAGGAGAGCCGAAGACAAGATGTGAGATGAACAGCATGGCGAGCTGTATCAGGACTGTCCAGACAGGAGCAGCTTTAATTTTCGTTCTTTTGTTTCTCCTCACGAAAGGGACGTGGCCACCTTTCTGTGTCATTGTAGGATGACCGCACTCAAAGGGCCATTTGTATGACTCTCACTTACGCACATTTGAGGAGACTCCTGGGTGTTGTTTAAGGCCGCCCGCACACTGAATCGTAAGGTCAAATAGGAAGCAGTCTGAAGTGAGAGTAAATGAAAATGCTCTCTGAGTGAGAAAAGTCGCATTGTCCCTACGGACTTGCCGTACGATATAGATGTCATATCAAACTGTTGAAGCTCTTGGATGTTTTTGTGTCCGGGATGAAGGCTGCTGCATGATTTTGATTTAACCTTTGATAATGGCTGCTGACATTTAGGTGCCTGTTGGGATTTGTGTAATTTTGTTCTGGATTGTCAGCCCAATTTGTGAATATTATTCATATTTTCTCTGGAGTTGCTTCAGAGTACTTCATCTGAGATCCTTAAGTGCTTATTATAAAAAAAAAAAATCATTAGTTTATGTGATTGCTTCTGAAAATGTTTAAAAAAAAGTGTTTTGTATTTTGTAAGTATTGTTTTGTTGTTTCAGTTTTATGACATCAAACTTGTAATGGCTTTTTTGTTAAAGGTCAAGTGTTGTCCTTTAAAAGTAAAGTAATTTGATTATGGCTGTCACAGATTGAGTTGTGGAAAGATTATGTAGTGGAATGCAAGATTGTGTTCCTCTTTGGTTGAAATGATGACACGATCAAGATTAACTTGTGTTTTCGTGTGTTAGATTCAAATAGATCCACCTTCCATATGAATATGTGTAACAACACTTGACCTAGTGTTTTGATATTTCTGTATTAATACATTGTTTATTGAAAACATCTCTGTGAGATGACATACTCGCGGTGAATACTGTTTTCATATTGAAAAGAACTGGACTGTGTATAGTAAAGCAGTGCATGTTGATTGTTTAATGTGTGTACATTTTCTAAAGCAAATTTAATAAAAACAACTTACTGGAGATTTACCTCTATAATGTCAAGGTACTGGGTCCTTTTATTCTGACATAAACATTTTATATATATATATAAGACAGCAAGTAGCAGGATGACAAAACCC
>NW_015537959.1:75912-76541 GCF_001515605.1 Sinocyclocheilus anshuiensis
TGTCATAGTGCCGAGTCTTTTTGTTTTGATATATATATATATATATATATATATATATATATATATACAACTGACATATGACTAGCAATCATCTCAACCATTTTGTAGAGCACATTTTCGAGTGAAGTTATCTTGTTGAAATGTCCTCAACCTGACTAAGGCATCTCTATCATTCCAGAGCTGTATGCTAAGCACAAAAAAAATAGTTTTCACAGCCATTTAAAGCTACACTATTTTCACCAGCATAATTTCAGGATGTAAGCAGCACTGAAATCAAGAATCATTTTTGATTTGTTTTTTTAAAGGCAAGCATCTTTTTTAATGTAGTATTCCAATCAACTGCATAATTTAAAAAAAAAATAGTTTGGTATATGGGTAAATGTATATGCAACACATTCATAATACGTTTTGCTATAATGTATTATTTTTTTTTATACATATACTTTTTTTATATATCATTGCCCAAAAAACTCACTTTAAATATATAAAATATAAAAACTCTTTAAATATAAAAAACGTACTGACAGGCTGTGAGTCAGAAGCGCCAGACTGTTTTTGCAAAGTTGGAACTGCCCCACTTTATAGAAACAGACACCAGCATTGTAGGCTACTCTCACAGGAAACAGTCC
>NW_015537959.1:76641-77193 GCF_001515605.1 Sinocyclocheilus anshuiensis
GTTCAGATCTGTTTGACTAGTCACACACGGCGGCCTAGAGTGAGCAGAGGCCGGGGGCTAAAGTGAGGAATGGCCGGCGGGCTAGAGTGAGCAGAGGCGGCGGGTTTGATAATGGCGCGGCCGGCGGATTCGACGGAGGCTTGCGGCAACCACATGTGACGACTCCGGGCTGGCCTCCGCTTCGTCCACGGTGAAAGCCAATCCGGTGATCCACAGCGCGAAGTTGTAGTATTTCCTCAGCACGGATCAGCTCCAGGCATGACGAAGCAGATATCGTCCTCTTTTGGAAGGCCAAACAAAGTAGTTTCGCTTTCACAACGAAACACAGTGCCTTCACGACATGGCGGCGGCAACAATACTACAGCGAGAATAAAAGTTACGCCTTCTTTCTTTGCGTGAACATTTGGGCGGCGTTATGCAAATCTTCCCACAAAGTGATGTAGACATGTGGGGCGTGTTAGAACGAGATGTTTTAGGAGGGCGTGGCTGACTCTTAACTTTTATAAAGAATATCTCTTTGGATTTGAGACTTTAGTCTTTGCAACTTTACAG
>NW_015537959.1:82399-84726 GCF_001515605.1 Sinocyclocheilus anshuiensis
TTCACAACGAAACACAGTGCCTTCACGACATGGCGGCGGCAACAATACTACAGCGAGAATAAAAGTTACGCCTTCTTTCTTTGCGTGAACATTTGGGCGGCGTTATGCAAATCTTCCCACAAAGTGATGTAGACATGTGGGGCGTGTTAGAACGAGATGTTTTAGGAGGGCGTGGCTGACTCTTAACTTTTATAAAGAATATCTCTTTGGATTTGAGTCTTTAGTCTTTGCAACTTTACAGATCGTCTTTATGCACCAAGAGCTTTTAACACTCCAAAGAGAAAGGAAAAATTTAAATCGCATCATATGACCCCTTTAACAGCTGATTTTGATTATAAGGCATGTGAGAGGATAATCGAACCCTGGAATACAATACACACACAGGTCATTTCTGATGAGTTCCATGCATTCTTGTGGTTTTGGAAATAACAACACCAACAGTGAAATAAAAGAGTAGTTTAAAATCAACCCCTCATTTACATTTTAATATTTAGGCTACAGTTATGTCAGATGTTTGTTTGATGGTGTGTTTGTTTATTCAGCATTTGCTGGACTCATTTCCACTGGCCTAGAGGCAGCCTTTACATTCATACAAACAGAAACAACTCAGATATTTTGTAATTGCAACCAAATTGGGCACAAAAACAGCCAAATATATATTTCTTCTTTTGAAGTGAGGCAATTATTTAAAATTATCAGTATCAACCTATAGCAATTGTCCATTATTTTGAAGGAGGGCTGAATTCAATTAATTAACCAAACTGATCGAATTTGCATTAAATTTATATATCAATACTCCCAGTTTATGTTTATAAGAAGGTCTGAAAACAGGCAGATTTGTCATAATTACTGCAGAAAAACTGAAAATATCTTATAACATTTTTGAGGAATCACAACACATTTTACAACCCAATCTAATCTTGACTTGTCACACAAAGGTCAAATTATGACATATTTTAAGAATCTATTAATATTCACGCATAGTCATGAAGGCTTATAACTTTCAACTTTTGAAGGAGAGATAATTATTTGCAATTATTTACAATTTGGCATAATTATGGCCCAAAAATACTAAAATTACAAAGTAAGAATTTAAAAGGAAGACCATTTCATGTACATTATTATGGAGGAGGGCTGGATTGTGCTTGCATGTAGCTGGATATGGCCACTGTGAGTGGATACTGAAATTTAATGAGCATTGCGATGAGCCCTGCTCGCCCCTCTGTACTGTTCTTGAGGAGACTCTATGTGATGTGCAGAAGGATTTACTGCAGTCCATTCCACATGACTTTTTATGTATCTTGGGGTGAACTGTATTTTTTTAAGTGTTTTTTTTTTTTTTTCTTTTCTGTGCCTTTGCTTTGGCAGTGATTCATGCCGTGCCTTGCAAACCGGTAGCCCTTGGAATTGCTCTCCTGGCTATGTCCTGGCTCCCTCTGTGATGAATGCTGTATGCTCTGAGCTCTGTCTATGATAAACTGTCCATAGTGCCCTCATAAGTTGCTGTGTGGTCGAGTCCGAAACAGCTGTCACGGGGAAAACAAACAAACAAACTCCACCGTCAACCACAGTGAAATGCTTGGCGTGTCAGCCAAAAATATGTCTCCCATTTCAGCCAGTCTGTTTGCTTTTAATTTGCCTTACTCTGAAATTAACACATTTATGAGCACTGGGAAATACTGAATGCTGCGGACCTATTTTTATGCTAAATGTTATTACAAAATACAATTTTTAAAAATGACCTCATTATATATGCATGTGCGTTTCCATTTCCATTCAATTAATTCATAGGAAAGGCCTATATGAGGAAAAAGCCTTGAGGGTTTATTGAAGAGTCTCTCTTAATTTAACAAAGACAGCGGCCTC
Organism: Sinocyclocheilus anshuiensis; assembly: GCF_001515605.1. Lineage (NCBI taxonomy): Eukaryota > Metazoa > Chordata > Actinopteri > Cypriniformes > Cyprinidae > Sinocyclocheilus > Sinocyclocheilus anshuiensis. Next base: position 84,266 of record NW_015537959.1, read on the forward strand.
TAGAACCGCATGGCATTTAAGTCAATCTTTTGGATCAATATCTCTAGCGAGTATTTTACAGCCTCTTGGCTCAGGTAGAGGTGATTTAAAGGAAGAAAGCCAGCAGTGCGCAGAACCTTATTAGATAAAATTTGTGAATTAAAAGTGTCTCTCGAGTCTTGATCTAAACGACCCGTGGCTTTACTACAGCCGTTGCCATGCATATTTTCCTTATGCTGTCCGCTTCACTTGGTAACTTCAACATTATCTCTTTTATATGTGAAACAAACACAGTTTTCATGTGTCTGCTGTGTAGCGTAACACTGTGTGTTTAAGTGTGTGTGCTAGTGTTCATAAGTGCTAATGCGTAATGACCTGAGCAGAAAGAGGAAAAGACAGAGATAGTTAGATAGATAGATAGATAGATAGAGAGAGAGAGAGAGAGAGAGAGAGAGAGAGAGAGAGAGAGAGAGAGAGAGATA
>NW_015537959.1:84767-102795 GCF_001515605.1 Sinocyclocheilus anshuiensis
GATAGATAGATAGATAGATAGATAGATAGATAGATAGATAGATAGATAGATAGATAGATAGATAGATAGATAGCAGCAATCCCAGTTAGAGTTAGAAAATAATGTTTTTATTGAAGAACATACAGTTTTTTAAACTTCGGGAACCAAACTAATTGTGGTTCATTAATTTAATATATCAATACTTCCAGTTTATATTAATAGAAAGCACATTAGCACATTTGTCATAAAATTACAGACAAAATACTGAAAATATCTTATAAAAATAGCCTGTTCAGTGTGTTATTTGGGTCAATGACAAACACGAATGTCCACAATTATAAAGAAGAAAAATTCTGATTTTCCAAAAACAGAAATGTCTACAATGTCATGCGGTGTGACAATCAAGTAAAATTTGAATTTTCCTTTCACTAAAACACATGTGAGCATATCTTAATATATTTTATATAAGTTTTTAAATGTGTTTTTCAGTAAAAATATATTTAAGAAGATCAAAAATTATTAATTCATAAATATCATTATGTTTTTGGGGAGTCACAACGCAATGTTTTAAAACCTGAACTGATTATGTCTTGTCATGCAAAGGTCGAATTATCACATATTTTAATATTCTATCAATATTCACGCACCATTATAAGGGCCTTCTATGATATAATTTTGTGTTTTATGTTTGTTTCTCTAAATAATGGTTAATTCTGCAGTTTCAACATCATCATTATATCATTATAGTGATGTATTTATTGTATATATTGTATGTGTCATTGTACTTCATGTATAAGTTACATTTTTAATGCATTTTTGAAGGAATTCATAGATCCAGACAATTATGAAAGTTCACAAATACTTTTTTCACTGATGATTAATACACAGAAAGACCAGGAACATGTATTAAATCTGCTTTGATTTCACGTTGACTTTAAAGCTGACTAAGATAGCAAAGCAGCCCTGGAGTATATTTGGACAAGGATCCAGCAAGACTCATGGGACACTTTGTCATTCCTGAAGAAACAGGACAAAAATACAGTCCCATCCCTCAGGAGAATGTAGTACTAGAATAAAGACATCCCATGAGAGCAGTATTAGACACGCAGGATCTGCCAGAAAATAAATTACTGGTAAGAAAAAGGTTACTTTATTGTTATATTATCACATTATAGATGTGTTGTGTGGGTTTCCCAAATGTGTGTTAGCACCAGATCCTCAAAAGTAATCTGCCTTTGGGGAATTTAAATATCATTGCCATGACAACCCATCCACATAAGCACAATCCCAGAAAGTTTGGAACAAAAGCTACTAGTTCCTCAAACTATGCTCTCTTGCATTCAAATGTGAAAGTTTGGCTGTTCGGTGTGTGGGATGATGGGGGGGGGGGTTCTAAAAAACACTGCTTTTGACAAGAAAGTACAGGAAAATATCAGATAGAGATATTCCAGGACAATACAAGAGCCAATTTACTGTCCACTGCCTCACAGTACAGCACGGTATTATATTGACAAGAATTCCATGGTCACATAGAGATGAAACTATATTTCTTCTTCCCTCAAAGTCTATCAAATTGGTTTGTATCTGAAGTACCTTTAGAGATGGTGTTTTGCTATTACTGAATTGTACTAATTCAAAGTACATGGGGTACAAGTACGAGTGTCTATATCAGTTCATTTCCCTATAGTTTTTAGTCAAAGCATGAATGATTAGTACAAAGATGAGAAGAAACATTGATACATATTGCTTCATTTGCTCTCTCGACACACTATCAAAATAGATTGAGAAGATTCTACGGTCTTGAGACAGCCAACAAGGCTCAGGTCATTAAAAAGGAAGATCCTTGGCCTTCCTCAAAGAGCTGTTCCTCTGTGCTTCATCCACTGCCCTTCTAAATGAGTGCTTTCTGTGTTTTTTACTCTCCACACCACTATTTGAGGAGCATTAAACTCTAATTCAAGTGGAGCAAAAGGAAGAAAAGCATGAGCTTGCTGACTCTGAGCTGGAGGAGGTCTTTGTGCTGTTTGGTTGAGGTGTTCGGTTGGTGGGGACTTTTAGCAAGCAAGAGGCTCCATAATTTCATTTGCCTGAGCTGTGATTCTTTGATATTGGCGTGTTGTCTAACATCCATGTCCCCAGCCGCTCTGAAAGAGGATGCTGCTTATTGCTTTTTGGAGAAGAATTCAATAAAGTGAGATTTGGATCTGAGGGAACAGTGACACCGAAGACCTTGCAGGTCATGGACTAATGAATGTATCTCCTCTCATCTTGAGGGTTGTAAGTGCCTTAGCACCCTGCTAAAACTTGTTATCTGCCTGCACAGTCAATGCTCATGGTTCAGACCTCCAGCGCCTGACTCAACTGCTTACCTTTCACCACTACAGTACATCTAGACATTATGGTGAGGTTTGAGAACTAACTCTGCACTGTAAAGAGACTGCTGTAAATTTTACAGTAACTTACTGCATCCAAAATGTTTACAGTATTATTACTGTATTGTCATTTACAGTACATTATTGTCTTTACTGTATTTTCATTTACAGTATTATTACTGTCGAGTTTATTTTCATTCAGTTTAAACATTTTTTTCCCTGTAAAAAACAATCCAATTGCGGTACAGCACTATAATCCATGTTTTTTTTACCACCCCAACCCCATAAATATCACAATAACTCTGATAATATTCTTTTTAATTGTTTAAAATATTTTTAAGTACAAATGACAAATCTTGACCTCAAGGATGAACTAGCTGACAAAGGGCATCACCACGGTCCACTGGGGACTTTGTATCATGGCAAAACATACATATACTGAAAAGCAAAACAGGCCTTACAAAATAAATAAATAAATAAAATACCGGTAATACAGTAAAAATTAGTTTGTGTTGTTGTGTTAAATTTCAGTAATTTTGCCAGTCAAAATTGACAAGCTCTCTGATGAGAAACACCAGGAAGGGATTCGGGCTGATGCTTTTTCTTCGCACCCTCTTTCCAGAATTCCATCTGATCTGTGACTTTCAATGTATTTGGTGCCACAAAGGTTGATTGTCTGAATGAACCTGCAAGCACAAAAGACAAAACTTGTTTTTCAAACTGGTGTTTACAGATTTTGCCCCAACTGTCAAACTTGGTGCTGTATGCAATTTGATGATAATAAAAACATTGTATACTACATGTGAACGCACCTACAAATAAGGTACATAATTAGTTGATAATCCATCACATTCAAATCATTAAAGCTCCATTTTTTTACAATGCATTCTCAATCAGTAGAGCAAAGTGCTAGAATGCTGAAATAATGGGTTTGATTCCCAGGAAATGGATAACTCTATAAAATGTGTACTTTGGATGCAATGAAAGTTGCTTTGGATAAAAGCATCTGGAAAATGCATGAATGCATGAATGCATGAATCTAAATGTAATGTAAAATCAAGTGTATTTTGGGTTACCTAATTCTGCATTTCTGTAAAATGAACAGCTGGCTATATGATGATTCTGCCCTTCATAGTCAGCATCCATGTTTTTGCTTGGAGAAATCTCCTTTAACAGACACAACAGCCTTTTAGTGTTATTATAGTTCATGAGCAGAAAAAAAAAACTACCATACAATAATATAATTTATATGTTTTAATAAAATATCATTATTAAGCCAGCCCATTAGTTTGGACACGATGTTAATTTGCTGTTAACAAGTGAAAACATCTTAAAATATTTCAGTTTTGCATAAAATAGAAATAATATACTAACTTTTTTGTTGAGTTAACGGTATATAATCTCTCTTTTGTACTTTTACCGCCACTTGCACCAAACAGTTAAAAACACACTTCAAAAGAAATCTCCCTTGCCATTGGTCAGTTTTTCACAAATTGGTTACAGTGTGGTTTTAGCCAAAACAATGAAATTTGTAAGTTGTGGATGCTTTCTTCTATTCTAGTTAAGCTGTTTTCATCAGCCAACATTCGGCAACCAATAGCATTGTGCAAGTTTTGCATGGGCAAGCATCACTTGCTATAAAAAAAATGTTTTTTTCTTTTTTGTATAAGTATTCTATCAGCTGGGATGTGCTGGTCTCATCTTCATCTGTATCTGTTCAAAATGGAAAAGAAATTGAGTGCTGAACACAAAAACACAGTTTTAATATCAAATACAGGTGTCAAAGATGGTTGCAATATTTGTTTCATGATAACAACGAAGCCAAATACACACACCTGAATTAAAGAAAAGATGGAGAAAGGATGCACTGTTTTGTATCTTTTCTTCTGGAGCATAACCAAGCATTTAATAGCAGCCATTCCCATTAAATTAATACACAAGAGGTGTTTTAGATTAATTGCCTCTAATTTTGTGAGGGTGTAAAACATTTTACATATCACACACTTTATGAAACCAGCAAAACTGTGACAAAAAAAATTCACACCAGAGCAAATGTGATGAATGGCACCATAGCTATTGATGATGCCTAAGGCATAAATAAATAAATAAAATATTTCTTCAAGTCTGTAGTTTTATCTGCAATATCTAATTATTTGAGTTAAAGGTATTTGTGAGCATTTTAAATATGACAATTGAAATATGCAATTGTTACACATAATTTTCTGGAATTATGATCACAGAATTTTAATGTGACTGCATCCATTATCAAATAATTTATTATCACAGTTAATGTGTTGAGATGAGGTCCAAAAGTTTGACAGCACTAGTGACTATAGTGCTTTTAGCAGTTTTCTAATCTAATATGCTTTTTTGATTATAAATCTTATTATTGCAAAATAACTTCAGTAAAAAGTTTCAATATTCTTATGAGTTTTAGCAGCACTTATTATTTGTAAATTCATTTTACATCAGAAGATTTCTCTGTTTTATTTATTCAAATATTGAATCACAGATTTTCAATTTTGACTCTCACAAAATTTTGTAGGATATCAGAAGTCAAAAGACATTTAATTTGGTTTAATTCCTGTAGCATGCTTAATTTGGCTTAATTACAGTAGTGTGCTTATTTATCAATTCATTTCTAGATTCTAGATTCCTCTTGTCTTATTTTGACATCTGATTTTGAGTACTGACATCAGTTGAGTTTTATGGCTCTCACACAGCGCAAGATGAATGTAATATAAATTGTTGCCCTCTTCAAATAATATGCTCACACTATGCCAAAAAATCTCTCTAAAGTAGCGAGAGGGCTGGCACGTGTTTAGAGCCGACAGAATTGGCCAGTAATGCACTAATGACTCTCACTCTAAAAACAAAAGGATGGGAAAGGGAGGGGAAAGAGAGATTTCTCCATCTCTTTCATCAGGTGCCTCGCTAGACTGCAGAGTTCCAGCTAATCCGGCTGTCTGGAAACTGAAGGGGTCGATGCAATCAATGCATGATGCCCCGATGCAATCAGGAACAAGCAGGGCCTGAGCCTGAGCTCCTTGCTCTTTAAACACCAGGGAGCTCTTTATGATTACACTGTCTGACATCTTAAGCATGTCTTTACTGTCCCATATGACTGATATGTTGTTATGTTATGTTATGTTATATGTTATGTTATGTTATGTTATGTTATGTTATGTTATGTTATGTTATGTTATGTTATGTTATATGTTATGTGTTATGCCAAGAGTACTGATATTTAGTGTAGCAGTAATATTATAATTATTTTAACAGAAACATAATGCTACTTTGATGTTGTGTATAGAATTATGTTATGTTATGTTATGTTATGTTTTTTGTACAGACACTTTAGCTCTGTCTTGCATGGATTCAAAGATTTTTTAAATAAATATTCAAACTAAATTTTAAAATAGTTTAAAGAAAATTGGAGTGGTGTTTACCTGTGCAAAATTGCTATACAGTTGCTAGGACATTGCTTGTACTCCTCGTCAGCACTGTGCCGAGCGGAAAAAAAGGCAAGAGAAATGTTCTAGCAATACAATATTGCTACAATTGCTGCATATTGTCACGGTCTGCAGCTGCAGCTGGCACTCCTGTGGTTTTTTTGTGAGCACATGGCTTGTGTTGTGTTTGTTTGGTGCCATGTGCTCTCTCCTGTTTTATTGTTTGGACCCTCCCATCTTCTCACCTCATTATTGTTTAAGTTGCTCCACCTGTGTCTCCCTCATTACCTGCCCTACTTAGTCTCCCTGTGTTTAGTCCTATGCTGTTCACTTGCTTGTTGTGTTTAGACGTTGTTCACTGTTTCCCTGATTGCTGTCAGTAAGTTAGTTTCTTTCTGTGCATTTGCTCTGCCCTGTTTTTGTATTATTTTCCCTATCATGGGTCTTTTGTTTTGTCTTTGTTTTTGTTAATAAATATCTTTATTTAAGCTCCCCAGTTGCTCTGCATTTGGGGAGCCCGCTCCAGTCTGGGAGCCTTCAGAGCACGCTCCAGTTCCTCCTGAGATTGCAGCTTCCGCTGCAGAACCTCCTGAGGTGGCGGCATCCGCTTCAGTTCCTCTTAGGGTGGTGGCGCCCACTTCTGAACTCTTTGCCCTGTAACGACCAAGGATGCTGTCTCTGAACTGTTTGCCTGTCCTGTTTGGACTACAGCGACCCCCCTGTGAATCCCTGGCCTGTCTTGATACGGCCACAAAGACTGTTTACCTCTCGGTGCTCTCTATTACAGTTCCGCCTGATTCACAGTGCACATAGGTGGTTCTCTTCTCCATCTGCTCTGCTGTGGTGGCCTCCTGCTCCGCCCTGGTCACTTGCTCTGCCACAGACTCCAGGCCCTCCTCCACTCCACGGGCCTGGCCCAGCATCCCTCCCCCTTGTTCCGCTTCCTCTCCACCACCCTCCTGGACTCTTGTTTTGTGCCCCGGACTGTGGAGCGTCTGTAGTCTGCTCCTTAGAGGGGGTTCTGTCACAGTCTTCAGCTGGTGTGCCCAGGATGGCCACCAGAAGACACTGTGTGTCTGTAGGCACATGGCTTCAGTTGTTTGTTTGGTGCCATGTGCTTTCTCCTGTCTATTGTCTGTCCCCTCCCATCTTGTCACCTCGTTATTGTTTCAGTGGGTTGACCGGTGTCTCTCTCATTTGCTCCCTATTTATTTTCCTTGTGTTTGCAGTCCTGTGCTTCTTCGTTGTCGAATGTGTCTGTGCTCCTTGTTTAAGCCTGCTCTGCCTGTTCCTGTGTGGCCTTTCCTTGCCTGGCCGTGCCCTGTTCTGGCCTTCCTGCCCGTTTTCCCCCCTCGGGGTAGCTTTTGTTTTACTTTCGTTATTAAAGAGCCCTACTACTGCATCTTTGAGTCCTCGCCTCATCTGTCCACACGGACCGTGACGCACACATGTATATGTAATTACAGGCACGTGCACACATAGATATCAAAGGGGATGTGAGCACCTGCCCTTTTTCTTCCTCGAGAGAAAGTGCCCTTTTTTCTGGGGAGTTTTTCTTATTTTGTATTTTTTTTAAAGTGTGTGTTCCTGCTTGTGCACAGCTTTCCCTGTCAAACAAATAAAAAATGAAAATCTCAGGTCGGATCGGGTCGAGAAATGTTGAGACTTTCTCCCTCCGCGTCTCCGTGCCGCACAGCAGTGTAACACACATTGATCAGCTGCACATCACGGACAAGCAGAAAACCGCAGAAGTGAAGCCCTCCCTCCCTTTCCAGCTGTGTTTGTCTTGATGTGGAGGTGAGTGGTGATGAACAAAAGCCTAAGCTACCTGTGCCTCGAATTTACAGCTAATTATCCAAAAGTCAATTATAGTTAATTTTTGTCTTGCTAATATATGACTCATGAGAGCTACCATGTAAGTTAGCTAACTAGTAGGTTAGACCACAGCACGTTCTTTCACTGCATGATTCAGTTTATTAAATGCATTTAGAATGATCACAAAATTCAAGATATGGGGGCATAAATGTTTATATTTATATCATTTCATATAGTTAATCAGTATCACACGAAGACTGATGTTTTTTCCACCAAAAAGCAGCATGATTACAAATGTGATATTGATTTTATACAGCAGTTCAATAAGAATTTAATTTTAAGACACTTACATTTTAGACACAATATTGACTGCTTTTGCTCTATTTCGCCAACAAATATAATTCCAATTTGCGTCTCTGAGCAACATGACGCTGTTTTGTTCCTGAATGAATCAACCGTTTAAATGATTCGGTTCAGTCGCAATGACTCACTTATTAACAGTGACTTGCTGCCTCCTACTGGCAGTTTTAATTTCACATTTAAGGTACCTTTTTCATTTTTTTAATAATTTTAAACCTCAGTTTTCAATGTTTTATGTTTAAAATATCAAAACATTATTTATGCATTTGTAACTGCAGGTTAAATACATCATGTCCTGCATTAAACAGTGTGTAAAGGCATCTAAATGCCAATTCAGGTGCAGCTTCTGTGTTTTCTCTGCATTGCAAAGATTAATTTTGTCAATACTGATTTAATTTGATTGGTACCAGCCCAAATTATTTATTCTAATTGACTGATTCAATTTAAGAATTTGACTGAAAAGATGATGCACGCTTTTAGAAAAAAAAGGGCTTTATAAAGGTAAAAATCAATTTAAACTTATTGGAAAAGATTAATTTCTATCACTGCTGTGAACTGATCACCCCACAGAATATGCAGAATATCAAAAACTTTAGGAGTCAGCTGTCCACGGTAGTCCTTAAGATATCAGCGCAATAAAACACTCCGCAAAATATCATCTAATTATCATTATCGATAAAATCCCAGAAAATATTATATTTATTTTTTGTCAATATCGCACACCCCTAATATATTTAACGTTTTGTTTAGAAAAAAATTAAAATAAATATGAGTGCCCTTTTTTCGACTTGATCCCCCTGCCCCTCAAAATGTCTGTGCACGTCCGTGTGTAATTATATGTAATGTATTATGTAATATATAAAATATTATGTATTTATATAGTACTAGTTTTTAATCAATTACAGTTTTTAACTTTAATTGAATTAGATTTAATTTTTATATATTCAGTTCTTTTTTTTTTTATATATATTTACTAATTTTGTGCTTTTTTATCGTTAAATATTGCTGTTTACATTTTTGTTTAAGTTTTTATTTATGTTCAGTTAATTTTAGTGTTTAAACTAATTTCAGTTAGTTGCCAAGGCAACATGACTTTTTTTTTTTAAATCTAAACATCTAAACCAAACTGTGGTATTTACATGGGTAAAAGTCACAGCAACATCTTAATTTTCTCCATAGGCAAAGTGACTTTTTATAATAACTTAAAAGCCTAAGTAAGATGTCCTGTGAGGAATGAGGTTGTCAATCAATGGTATATGTTGAAGTTATTTCTGCAAAGAAATCTCTACCAATCAGAGAACTGAAATCACACCAAAAGAGCTCTTTAGCATCCGCCCACTCCTATGAAACACTACAAATAATGTGATAAAGTTAGTCAGTATTTGTACTTACTAGAGTACAATGTTGTTAGTTTAGGAACATGCTAATGCCATACTAATTCCAGACTGAACTGAAAACAATTCCTCTCCTCAACAAACCGCATAATCTGAGGTAACATTCATGTTCGTAAAACAAAAGGTGTGGGAAGTTTAATTCTATTGTGCATTTAAGCAAATAGAGATGACTGCCGTAGCAAGAACCACTAATTATCCTACACAATAACACTGTCTCACCATGTGCCAATTATTTTTATTTGGCATCACTGCAAACAGCACTGATAATTCAGCATATCAGCGTTGTTGTCGAACAGGGATGTTCTCACTTTATCAGGGCCAGTGTGCCATCATGATGCCAGCCTTTAGGAGTCAGCTGTCCACGGTAGTCCTTAAGATATCAGCGCAATAAAACACTCCGCAAAATATCATCTAATTATCATTATCGATAAAATCCCAGAAAATATTATATTTATTTTTTGTCAATATCGCACACCCCTAATATATTTAACGTTTTGTTTAGAAAAAAATTAAAATAAATATGAGTGCCCTTTTTTCGACTTGATCCCCCTGCCCCTCAAAATGTCTGTGCACGTCCGTGTGTAATTATATGTAATGTATTATGTAATATATAAAATATTATGTATTTATATAGTACTAGTTTTTAATCAATTACAGTTTTTAACTTTAATTGAATTAGATTTAATTTTTATATATTCAGTTCTTTTTTTTTTTATATATATTTACTAATTTTGTGCTTTTTTATCGTTAAATATTGCTGTTTACATTTTTGTTTAAGTTTTTATTTATGTTCAGTTAATTTTAGTGTTTAAACTAATTTCAGTTAGTTGCCAAGGCAACATGACTTTTTTTTTTTAAATCTAAACATCTAAACCAAACTGTGGTATTTACATGGGTAAAAGTCACAGCAACATCTTAATTTTCTCCATAGGCAAAGTGACTTTTTATAATAACTTAAAAGCCTAAGTAAGATGTCCTGTGAGGAATGAGGTTGTCAATCAATGGTATATGTTGAAGTTATTTCTGCAAAGAAATCTCTACCAATCAGAGAACTGAAATCACACCAAAAGAGCTCTTTAGCATCCGCCCACTCCTATGAAACACTACAAATAATGTGATAAAGTTAGTCAGTATTTGTACTTACTAGAGTACAATGTTGTTAGTTTAGGAACATGCTAATGCCATACTAATTCCAGACTGAACTGAAAACAATTCCTCTCCTCAACAAACCGCATAATCTGAGGTAACATTCATGTTCGTAAAACAAAAGGTGTGGGAAGTTTAATTCTATTGTGCATTTAAGCAAATAGAGATGACTGCCGTAGCAAGAACCACTAATTATCCTACACAATAACACTGTCTCACCATGTGCCAATTATTTTTATTTGGCATCACTGCAAACAGCACTGATAATTCAGCATATCAGCGTTGTTGTCGAACAGGGATGTTCTCACTTTATCAGGGCCAGTGTGCCATCATGATGCCAGCCCTGCAAACAAGCCTGCACTGGCCCTTTACAGGCCCACTTAGGGCTAGCCTAAGGGCCCCCAGTGGGCTGCCAGCGCAGGGCCTCTGAAATCAGGGTTGTAGCTGAACTCTGCAGGAAAGTAGATCTCCAGGAACAGGGTTGGGCACCCCTGACCTACAACAATACATCTGTTTCACTTTGGGGAAAACAGTTATACACATCTGAAATGGATGCAGTCACCACATAACTAATGTCAATATTGTCAAAAACTTACAGTATTCAAGGGGATTTCAAATCAATGGATTTATTAAATACAAAATATAAAACATTCAATTCATGTTAATGCAGCTACATATAGCCAAACATGCAAATACACAAAAGTACAAAAAAATAAAAGAACGCAAACAAAGCAATGCAAGATTGTAGAATTTCGTCATGTGAAAGTTGATGTGTGTGAAAGTCTTATCTGTAGTACATCAATGTCCAAACACTGTTCATAGATGAAGTTGGCTGATAGCAAATTAATAATCCACCCTCTTTTAATGAAAACACGCCACAGCTCTCAAACACCAGACTCTTCCTAACCAGGAAAAGCCAAAAAAAAGTCCAGATTATGGTCTCACATTGAAAAGAACTTTAAATCTGTATTCAAACTGGACCATGATGTGGTAGCCTCACCAATAAAGAGTCCTCCTAAAATGCATACAGATACACTGTCTTAAACTCTAAGCATTAATCCAAACATAGGCCATACATACATGTAACATCTCTGCAAAAAAAAACTCAGCAATGTACACTTTTAAATAGAAAATAAAATCCTTTAGACTGGGCTTGAAATGGCACATTTCCCAACCAGGACACAGCACAATGTGTTGCTGCTTGTTATTGCTAACTCCCTCTACCCAATGGCTTTACTTAAGGAAACCTAAAACACCCTAGCACCCCTAGTGATAAGGAAGAAAACTGCCCACAAAATTCTTATTAACAGGCTCATGTCTGTTACACCTCACCCATGGCTCGTGAGATCCACTTTCCTGCAGAGTTTAGCTCCAACTTTGATCAAACTCACTCACCTGTGATTTTCTAATGATGCTGAAGACATTCTCAGGTGTGTTTGATTAAGGTTAGAACTAAACTCTGCAGTAAAGTGGATCTCATGAGCCAGATTTGAGGATCCCTGGCCTATATGAAACAACAGGTTCTGAAAAGGTCTCTTTTGGTTTGAGCCATTCCAGTTCAATTGAGTGGGTGGCCTGCTCACAGAGAGCCTGCGGTGAGCCCAAAGCTGTGGGCCTCGTCTGGGCAAGTCCGCACTGGGCCTGTTTAGGTTTGGTGTGGGCTGACCCTAGCCTACTGTGCCCGCAAAAAGCCAGCATGGGCCCTGCAAGAACATGTTTGCAGGGAGTTAATGCATTTTCATTTGAACGCAATCTGCATTCCTGCCTGGCTGTAAGATAAGGAAATGAATTAGTCTGGTTTGGGGCACATCATTAACGAAGGTCCTAGAACATATTAAACCTGAAACATATCTGAGCTGAGTGACCTGTGTAAGAAGCGGCACGGAAATCCATATCTCTCTCCATCTGAAGTTAACAGTGCACAGACCCTCAGGGTCTCTGCTTGTAATGAAGAGCCACTCTTTATCTTCCAAATCAATGCAGAGACATATTAAAATGTCTGGCTCATGCACTCCGTCTTGTAACTCACGACTGGAAAATCATTCAAATGTTCACCTCAATGGTGCTTTTGTTGTATTTAAAATGTTCTAACTTTTTCAGTTTATTTTTAGTTTTTTCCTCCTTTATTTTGCAGAGGTAATACTAATATATTATATAATTTCATGATTCAGAACACTGTAAAAAATATATTTTGTAAATAAAGATTATTGGAGTGCATTTTACAAGAAATATTATTTCATTCTTTCTACCTCAAATTAATTATATGTGAATTATGAGTGAAATATGGTAAAACTAACACAAATGGTGTAGAAACAATTTTCACTTAGAAATTGCTAGTAAATTTCACCAACAATTACAGAGAAACAGCAAGTAACACACTGAATTAAACATGGAAAATTTGAAGTAGAAAATTTTTATTTTCTTGTAAAATGTAATGATCATTGTTTTACTTACAACTTCTAAAAAAAATCTTTTTTTTTTTTTTTATGTGTAGGCTGTATATGTTAACATTAGGTACGTCAATAATTAACCTGAACCACTGATGAACAATACTTTTAGTAAATTATTTAAAAAGATTAAATAATGCATTATCTAATTATAAACTTGTGGTGTTACCGTGTTGGGGAATAACTCATTACAGTTACTGAGAAAAGATGTGTAATTAAATTAAAGTTACATATGAAAATGTTAACTATTACAAAGGGAGATGCATCTGAATATTCTCTCTCTCACACACACACACACACACACACACACACACAGAGAAACAGGGAGATTTAATTGATTTCATTGATTTTAACTGAATTGAATGTGACACATAAAGGATCTGATGAAAACAAAATGCATGAACAAAATCCCCCTTTGTTTAGATCCGCCCCTAAGGGGGGCTCCACATGCCCTAACGTAACAACACCCACCCCAACCCAAACAAAACTCAAAGTCCAGGAGGGTGGTGGAGTGGAGGCGGAACAGGGGGAGGGATGAAGGGCCATGCCCGTGAAGGGAAACAGGACCTGGATCATGGCATGGACTGTGGAGCAGTGGTGGGCCTGGACCATGGAGCAGTGGCAGAGACCATGGTGGAGCCAAAGACATCCAGGGCGAAGCAAATAGAAGACCACCAGGGCAGAGCAGGTGGGACTGAGGATCCCCACGGTGAAGCAGATGACCACCAGGGCGGAGCCAGTGAAACAGGTGACCAGAGTGGAGCAGGTGACCAAGGTGAAGCCTGCGGAGCAGAAGACCACCACAGGTCAGGAGGCCATGGTGGAACAGAGACATGGACAGACCATGTGGTCGTGCCAGAACAAGCAGAGTAACCTTGAATGGTCTCAGTGGCCGTGACATGACAGGCAGAGTGTTCAGAGATGTCCTCCATGGCCATGACAGGACAGGCAAGGGGTTCAGGGACCACCTCCTTGACCGTGACAGGCCTCTTTGGCTATGATAGGGCAGACTGTGAGTTCAGGGACAGCCTCTTTAGCTGTGGCAGGGCTGGCAGAGGGTTTACATGACCACTGTGGTCAAAACAGGACAGGCAGGAAACTCACAGGTTGGTGCCAACACAGGACTCTGTACGGCTTAAGCAGGCTCTGGAGCGGATTCATGGACTTGAGCAGGCTCTGGAGCAGACTCATGGACTGGAGAGCAGTATGCAGCCAATACACACAAAATGGCCCTGTAGCCTCAGATGTGAAGTACATGACACCTGGAAACACTGGAGTGGTGTACCTGATGGCTGGAGACTCAAGCGTGGCGGCCATGACGGGTTGGGTTGAGGCTCTGGCGTGGCAGGCATGACATGGACAGGCTCTGTATATTCTGGCGTGACAGTTGATGGCCCTGGCTTGGTGGTTGTGGCGTGAATAAACCCTGACATGACGGTTCGGGCGTGGAAAAACTGTGTGGTCCTGTGGGATTGCGGGGTTCTTCATCCACAACCCCCACAGTAAAAGAGGATCCACTTAAGAGAAGGGCATGATCAATATATTGCTCCAGAGACCAATGGATTTTCCCTCCAGGTAGTTTTGAACAAATGGGTTCATTTAAACCCACTCGAAAAATGTCCTTCAATGCAACTGCATTAAAGTCCACCAGGTGATCAAGTTCACAAAAGTCTGCCGCATAGTCCTCAATAGTTCGATGGCCTTGGCAAAGGCACAAGAGGCAAACTGCTGGGTTCATATTCTGGTCTAGCTTTCTGTAATGAATGACCACTGGAGGCAAGTTGAATGAAAACACATGTGCAGTTTAATAAAATCCAAAAGTGAGCAGAAACACAATGAACAAGACTTGGCTTGGCAAAAACATGAACAACCTCACCAAACAGTGGATTACACAAACAGCGTCTTCTTCTTCTTCTTCTTCTTCTTCTTCTTCTTCTCTCGAGTTTTTTGGCGGATTGGCAAACCAACGTTAAAGGTGCATGTCCGCCACGTCCGCCACTGGAGTGTGAAACGTACACGGTTGAGCTATGATTTATTCAACTATTATAGATAAAAGAAAATAATAATAATAATAATATTAATATAACTCTAACTTCAAACTCTTTCCATTAATCTTGTCTTTTTTAAATACTTAAACAATTCTCCATATATTCTTGATTGCATTACCCCATAACCTAATAGTGTCTTTAGAGATATACTATTAATTCCCATCAGTTCCAGTTCTTGGAACATCTGATGTCTTTCCCTTTCATACGCTATACATATTAAAAGAACATGCTCAACCATTTCTGGTAATCCACATTTATCACAATTGCCTGTTTCATGTTTCCCTATTATGTGCAAACTGTTATTTAATGCTACATGTCCTATTCTCAATCTAGATAAGATAACCTCCTTCCTTCTATTTCCATAACTTACTCTCTCTTTAGCAACACGCTCCTGGATCTTAACTAAATGCTTCCCTTTTCTTTCATTTTCCCAAATTTTTTGCCATTTCTTTTCGACTTCTATATATATATCAATCTCTTTATTTCAGTTTTACTTATTGTGATTTGGAATTCAACTTGTGGTTGTTCCAGGGTCTTCTTTGCAAGCTGATCAACTCTCTCGTTCCCCTCTACTCCAACATGAGCCGGCACCCAAAGAAAATAAACCAATAACCTTAACTGCCTTATCCTATAAATACTCTGTAGAATTTCATATAATATGTCCTGTCGTGCTTCTGATTTTCCACTCCGTAAACTTGTCAGAGCCGCCATTGAATCTGTACACACCACAACTCTATTAGGCTGGACCTCTTCAACCCACTGCAGTGCAAGACATATAGCTAATAATTCAGAAGTATATACAGATACATGATCAGAAACTCTTCTAGCAACTTTGATATTGAATTTAGGTATATATATTGCAGCTGCTGTTCTTCCAGTCCCTGGGTCTTTAGATCCATCTGTGTATATCTGCAATACTAAATAATACGTTTGATTTATATATTGTTGCACAGCTGAAACTATTGGGATGTTCATGTCGATGCTTTTTATCTCTTTATGAATGTTTAAATCAACAAATGGCATTGGAAACAACCAGGGAGGTATCGCCGGAATCGCCACTGATGGTGCAATATCTTCTTCTTCTTCTTCTTCTTCATTTAGTTTAATGCCGCCACCTACTGTACCGGAGTATGCAGCATGGATTATTATATAGATTTACGTAATCTTAAAAA
Organism: Sinocyclocheilus anshuiensis; assembly: GCF_001515605.1. NCBI lineage: Eukaryota > Metazoa > Chordata > Actinopteri > Cypriniformes > Cyprinidae > Sinocyclocheilus > Sinocyclocheilus anshuiensis. The sequence goes on from NW_015537959.1 coordinate 100,953, forward strand.
AAAAAAAAACTATATACAGAGACATACACACATACACAAACAGCTAAAAATATGAGGGCTATTTATATCAAACAAAGGGATCAGATGATATAATCCAACCAAAGAGAATGTGACACATACAGGAACCAATGAGAACTAGACACATGAATAAAAAGCACCACATAGCAGGATCACATGACAAGGCAGGAACCAAGACAAGAAAATACAAAATAAAAGACAAGAAAACCTAAACAAGAAACAAAAGCCAGCATGACACCTGGTTTAAAATGATTAACAGTTGAAAACATTCATTAGAAATTTAGAATTAAAATACTGTATGAGAATACTGTTTTAGTTTTTCTACTTCAAAACTTCATGTTTAATTCAATGTGTTACTTGCCATATTTTTGTAATAACATGAAATTTACCAACGATTTCTGGGTGGAAATTGTTTGAAATCCATTGGGGGTTTTTTAAGCTGTAGTCTCAGATTTTTCCCCCAGACAAAAATAGAATTTTAAGTCCAAATTTGTTTTTGACAAAATAATAATTTTCTTCTTAGGCTGATTTTATTACATTAAAAAAATGCTGTAAATTCCCACAAGCAATAAATCACAACTATAAAGCATGATTGATGTTTTGTATCATCAGACAACATATTACCCTACCACCATGAAATGTATATCTCACAAACTGGTGAACGTCCTTGTTCAGATAAGCTCTTCACTGTCAAGATTCTGCAGCAGAAGAAAACACAATTTGATATATAAATTCATCGTTTGCCCTTTGCTGAAGATAATCATCATGCTTGAGAAATGGCCAGCATTCTAACACCAACCACAGATACTAAGATAATGTCACGCTGGAGGTTTCGCTATAACAGGGACTAAAATTGATCTTGAGTCATAATATATAATATTCGGTCTCAATGCAATGTTGATTCTGTGATTCAGAATAATAATAGACTTCATCGTGCGTGTGTGTGTGTGTGTGTGTGTGTGTGTGTGTGTGTGTGTGCGCGCACCGGTAAATTCACAGTCTAGCATCCTGAAATGTTTTCAGATTAAACTGAGGGCAACCTCAGTGTCCATGCTAAATTACTATTGATTGCCGCTCTCTGTTCCTTTTTAGCTGTTGTCTATTGATGCAAAACTAACAGATGTTTGAATCAGGAGAGAAATTAATAAATAAATAGGCTACATTTTAGCATTCAAGTTATTTTTAGTACATGCAACCAATCTCTCACACTTGCTCTCTCTCTCTCTCACTATGAGGTGTGATTTTCTGGCACCATGAGGTGCCTGGTGGATTAAATCTGAGCCGAGCATCTTGTTCCACAAGTCTGTCGCTTTATCACCTTTCCGTATACCACATTTCAAGTCTTTGTTCCAGATTTTTAGCTGCAGCAGTTAATTTGTACTATCAGAGATGACAACTACTTCAGAGCAAGCAGTGGGATGCAGAGAAGGGAGAAGCTTAGAAACTCCTTTGTTGCATCGCAGGAGCACTATTCAGATGTCACAGACTGTAAGTGCTATTGTAAAGCCACATAAGTAGACCTGATCATCTCTATTCCCACAGCAGGGCCATCGTTTGATCAGTACTGGTCTTGTAGAACCAGACTTTTGGGTATCTTTTTGAGTATTGAGTCTGGTCCTCTTTGCAGCTTATTCTGGCCAAGAGCTGCCAACTTTGTCAGTAAAGCAGTCAAAACTTTCAACAAATATACATGAATTTTCAAATGCACTTCAAATATGCACTCACATATACAAAGGGGACATGCACACGCACACACACACATTCACACACACACACACACACACACACACACACACACACACACACACACACACACACACACACA
>NW_015537959.1:102913-127132 GCF_001515605.1 Sinocyclocheilus anshuiensis
CACACACACACACACACACACACACGCACACACACACACAAAAGAAATACATTTTTAAAAAGATTAAATACGAACATGCTCTACAATTGTTGTTAATTGATGCCTAATCTATTATCTAATTCATTATAAATTGCCCTTAGTGTTACTAAAAATATATATAAAGTTGTATATGTATGTATGCATGCAGGTATAATGCCTTAATTTCATTGCAAATATGTGGCATCTGAAAAAAAATGTTAAGATAGAGCTTTTCTCTCAACTAACTTCAATTTTCTGAGGCATTTTTTCAATTATTTTTAATCAAATGATCTGAAGTTCACACAGGTGTCCTAGGAGAATAACCACTGGTGTAGTTCATTATATGAACATTTCAAGTTCAAGTTCAAGTCTGCTTTATTGTCAATTCTTCCACATGTACAGCACATACACTTTCATGTTCATATGTTGAACATCTATACTAAAAATGTATATATATTTCTCTTCTTTTCTAGCTTGTTTCCTAATTTAGTCGTCTAATAAACCTGGCATTGTATAATACGATTATTGTTGGCTCTTTAACTAATTGCTTTTGTTTTTTAAGTCGCTTATAATGTGAATAGTAAATAGACTGGTTCATATTTTGAAACCTAACAAGCTTCATTTTGGGAAATGTTTTAATACAAAAGTGTGCTTGTGTAATATTTGTTTTATGTATTGATGCAAAGACTTTTGCTTGTTGCTTAAGTCTCCAAATACTTTTTGGGGGCCATTGTATATTGTGGGATAATCACAAATACACAGGTGATTCTGTATAGCTATTTTAATGCAATATGTAATTTTAATACATTTTGAAAAACATGTATTGTGTTGTAACACATACACGAGTTTGAATGTATTGATACGTTTGAGACAGAAAGCAATTGCAACAATATTTGTACATCGTGCATTTTTGCATTAAATTTCAGATTGTACCGTTTTGCATTTGCAGACACTTAAAAGTGATTTGTGTTATGTGCTGCTGTGAAATAAGTGGCATACATTATTAACAAATTATTAAACTAACAAATGATTTAATGATTTTAATTTAAAGGGGAGGTCTAATGCTATTTCATGCATTCTGACTTATTTACACTGCTAAAGAGTTAGATTCTCATGCTAAACAAGGCCAAAGTTTCAAAAAACGAGTTGGATGTATGACGGAGTATTTCTGTGCCAAATACATTCCTTCAGGGTTCGTATAAGTTTCAGAAAGTTTTTTTTGAGTATGGCCTTGTATGACACCATAAAGGGCAGAATTCCTTGTATGGGCTCTTCTCCCGGAAGAGTGCGCGCACACATCAACCAGGAGTGCATTTCCCAAAAACAACTATGGTCGCAAGTTCCATCATTACCAATAGAGTTCAATGGAACTTGCGACCATATAGCTAACGATGCTTTTGGGAAACGCACCCCAGAGAATCGTAAAGCTGTATCCCTCTTTTATAAATCTGATAAAACTAAAGACTCTTCGGAGATATGAAGGATGCAATACTACTATATAGGTACTCAAGATTAACATGAGATTGACAGAAACTGTGTGTTATGTCCCCTTTAATTTAATAATTTAGTAGTCTGACAAATAATTTAATGACAAATGAGAGATCTTTAAAATGTATTACACACTACCCTGTGGGTACTATAATTGTTTTGATAGCTCCAAAATTCACAAAACTTTGTGTTTTGGTTATTTTACACAACATTCTGCTTCCCCGAAAAGGAAACGATTTGCTCTGTGACAACTTTTGAACCTCCAGCATTACTTTTGTCTTAATTACTCTTTTTATACACAGTACACTGTGGTTAATGGCTGAACTGTGCATGGCTGCTGGTCTTTATGTCCACCTGCCTGGAAGATGAATACAAGGCCTTTAATTCCACCCATGGCTCTTCTTCTGACTGAGTCAGCCCGCTTTCAGAGAGGAGAGACCACGAGGGCTGCTGAGGCAGCACATTCACTTTTTTATTTGTGTGCGGTTTTTCACGCTTTGACACACACTGTCAGATCACATCCTCTCTAATGAGCTCTGGACCGATAGCTCCTTTAATTCAGGAGACACTCACTCTCTTCATAACTAAAGCATGGTGTCACAGCCCGCTGGGAAAATTCAGTGAGATGGACATCAAGATCTAAACAGAAGCAAGTCAACCAGGATAACACAGCTTTGGACTTTACTAAAGTTTGGAGGTTTTACAAAGCAAAAAGCATGTCTGTTTGAAATAAAGTACTGTATTCAGATAAAAAAGGCGATCAATTGCTTTTTCTTACCTCAGTTAGACGTTGCAGCACAGAAGGACCCACCTTGCCTCAGGTTCACCTCTGAAGGACGGACCTTGTTGTCCATTAAGGTGCTCTGCAAGGTGAGGTCTCAAATAGTTAGGAGAAAATGTGGCGATGTGTCCAATTTCCTGCAGCCTACGGTCCAGTCAGGCAGGTGACAGAATGATGTTCTTGCTGATGAGAAAACTGTTTAATGAGATTTTTCCCCAGCATGCTGTAATAGCGATGATCAGTTTTGGACAATAGACGGTGATGAGAAGTAAATAATTGATTATCCTGCAGGCACAGAAGCAGAAAGGATGGTTTTATGTGAAGGCCAATATAAGGACACTGGATGGGAGACACAAGTTAGATCAGCCATATTCATCTGAAAAGATTAGGAGAGTCTTCATTGATTTACAAGTTTATAGTGTTTCCTAGTGAAGTCCATTTTTGGGGGGCAGGTAGTAATGGGTGCATTCAGAGTCCTTGAATTAATCAAATACAAAAATCTAAGGACATGTAACAAGATGTCCTAACTAGGGGCAATGCAACAACAATCCAGAGGCAAGAAATTATTTGAGACTTTGTCTGTTGTTCTAAAATATTCAGTTGCACTGGGCGGAGCATACATGAATATTCATGAGTTTCCTGTTTTTCATGTTAAAGCATTAAAACTCTGTAAGAATTTGATCACAAAAACCCTTTTCAGACAGGTTATTAAATTGAAACTGTAATCTATAACAATTTATAGATTGTGTCATGTGTTATGTGAATTGATTTGCCAGGGGTATCGTTGATACACTCCAAGTAAACGAGCCAACAGCCTCTGATTTTTCTTTCTTTCTGTATTTCTACATCTGTATTGTTTCATAACTTTGACAAAATGTTTCTATGGTGACATAATAAACAACTCTTTGTCATGTCTTCTCCACATTTGTGAATAAATCTTTGTCACAGAATCAGCTGTTCTCTTTATTCAGCAACTACTTATGCACCTACTCCCTTGAGTAACTATTATCTTTGACATTTACAATAAATGGTAATCTTACAGAATAGAACTCAAACTTGACCAGCATGCATTTTATAGTTCCATCACTACTGTCACACTGATTCACATTGCATCAGGTGAAAAAACATTTTTGCACTTTTTTGATCTCTAAACACATGGTGCGTTGTGATCCACTACGTGTATCGCTTTGGTGGAAAAAAGATTGGAAATGTAAGTAGGCTACTCCTGTTAATGCATGTGAAAACATTAAGCTTTCATTTAATATTAAAGTCCCTTTGAAATTATTTACCAAGCAAGCAATTGATTAAGAAATGGCACTGACTAAACATAACAGAAACTTTATTATTTCACAATAGATACATTTTGGCAAAGTTATCAAACAAAACACTTTTAAAGACTTTCAAGGTAAAACAGAAGCATACAAAAATATTTAATTGCAGTTGGCTTATTTACTTGAATGGAGCAAATCCCTAATGCTGGCAATTGATTGACTGTAAACATTAAATCATACACAACAAGACATAAAATATATAAATTGATGTGCATAGTTAGTTACAATCTAGATAAGCTTTGTTCAATGCTGATTTCAACACGTTTGTTATGTAATTAGCCTACCTATTTGAGATCAGTTTCTGTAACCCAGAAAGCATGCATTATTTTTTACAGTCGCTTAACGAATGTAAGCTTGACAGTAAGTTAATTACTGGACATAGTGGAGAGAAAATTACACTTCATTTTCACCTGTCAACAGAAATGACTACTAAATAAAGAAGCATCAATCAGATTAAATTCACATGATTATAACCTAGTATTTACCTAGAAACATGTGCATGTATTCACTGTACTGACACTCAAACTCTATACGGGGGGGGGGGGCAAGCAGAGGTGCTGTAACGTTAGGACGGTTCCAAGGACCCTGATCAGCCCGGAACACAATTTCACAATTAGCGGGGTGTCCCTGAGCCAATATACTGTCCAGGGGGGCCAGAAAACCTTGCGGTACACACTGAAAATGCGATTTTATTGTTATTTTCATTTTTAATTTTTGTTGGGAATAAACAGTGTTTCGAGATTTTTAAGTTCATCACTCAAATAATTTATTTTTTTTATGGGGGTGTAAATAACAGCACAAATAGTTCTAAAATGTACCATATTTAAGGTGCAAATAAGGTGCATTCAAGCTATGTCGGAAATACCGTAATTATGAGACAAGCATTCATGTTCTTGTAGAAACTCTCAATCACAATTTGTAAACTCTACATTTTCTGAGAGCTCCGATTTGTACCAAAAACATTTAAAATGGAATTGGCTTTAGCAGTAAAGTAGTTTTTTTTTTTCTGTTTAATAATTCCTGTAATTGATTATTGTTAATGTCTTAATAATGCAAGAATAATCTGAAAATAAACAATACATAGACATACAATTGTTTTAGACTAATTTGAATAACTTTCTAATGGCATTTTCATAACGACATTGTGGATTTGTCCATTAATTACTCAAATTACACAGATTCATTTTGCCATATAGTGTTGTCATAGAAACGTGTACTTACAAGTCCAAGGACATGAAATGCTCCATCTGGGTTGTCATCTAGTACTTTCAGTAATTACGGCATGGCGTGAATGCAGAATATTTCTAGTTCACTAATCAAAAAAGTAACTCGGTGACACTGACTTACTGTATAGGTGGTCAAATGTTCTTACTTCCACTGAAGCACAAGATTATTGGATAAACTCTCAGATAATGCTCAGATAATATGTGTATATATATATATATATATATATATACAGTGGGTACGGAAAGTATTCAGACCCCCTTAAATTTTTCACTCTTTGTTATATTGCAGCCATTTGCTAAAAAATGTAACAAAGAGTGAAAAATTTAAGGGGGTCTGAATACTTTCCGTACCCACTGTATATACATATAATTCTGTAAATATATTTTTTAATTAAATTAAATTCTAAATTCATTCAGGCACCAATTTCAGTTCTACTGTAATCTCTGTCAATCAAAATCTGTGAATAGGAAAGTTCTGATTTGTTTTGCAATCCTAAAACAGCTACCTTTAGTTGCTTTAGTTTAAGCAATTTATTTTTAATTGCAATTAACAACACTTCATTCAGTTTCATGCATATATGATTACCTCTCTGATGCTGTTAGTCACTCCACTCTTTTGCCAACTGGTGGATTTTGAAGGTTTTTAGTCTAATCAAGTACTTATTTGGAGATTAGCTCTTATTAATGAAGCTAAATTTGAACCCAGGCTGATTAATCAGCTCAGTTACCGGAGGTTTAAGCATGATATTTTTCTTCCATGAATTAGTCCGAGCATCAGGCATATTTGGTTCAGTTAAGAAGCCGCTCTCACTTTGATCATGCTTAGTGTCTGAGTGTCCATGTGCAGTCTTGTATGTAAAAACTGCGATGTGAACAACTGTTACCTCCTCAGCAAGTAATATGCTATGAGGGGTTTCAGTTCAAGAGGCCTCATCTTGAAATGGCGCCTCTTTGGGGGGGTTTCTGCTTACCCTGACACTTCAGTCCCACCTCAAATGGATGACAGCGTGACAGTAGGCCTTTGCCATCACCCAAAAAATCAATAGCCTACACTTTTCAAATCTGCTCCAACATGTGTTGTGGTGAAGCTAAAACTTCATGATTTATGGCTCGTGAAGATAGGCGTCTGCAGCAAAAATGTCAGCCTTCATGGCCAAAAGGTCTGGCCGTGCTCTCAAAGTGAGACAGCGATGAGACAGCAAAGAGACACAGACGAGATGCTTTGCTGGTCTGAGTTCTCAGAGCTTTATGAAAAAACAACAAGACCTTTTCACAAGATTATGCACATTTAAATGAAAAGTACTCAAGAATGCATGCATATTTAGTGAATTTGATCCCAGCTAACAAAAACATGTTCTAAGAACATTTGCTAACATCCACATTAAGCTATGAAAATGTTATTTCTGATTGCCTTTTAAATGTCCAAAACGTTATTTTTTATGTTTTGAGAACGTTTTTTTATTGGTTATGTGAACATTAGAGGAACATTTAATTCTTTCATTTTGAAAACACTATGAGACTAATACACTTGAATGTTCTCTCAACTTTTAAAACACCCATTTTTATATTTAAAGAACATTTCTCTTACGAAATGTTACTCTTGTTCCCTGTTAGCTGATCCTTAAAGGACTTCTGAGAATAATGGTCGAAAAATGTTTCAAAGAATGTGTTCAAAAACGAATGTTGTGTCATGAACATTATAAACACTGTCACAATGTTCTCTGCTAACTTTAGAAAAACATTCAGCAAATATTAATAACATCATAAAGTACATTCTACTTTCTACATTCTGAGAACATCGTTTGAAGAACGCTTATGAGAACATTTATCAAGTACAAATAACATCATAAGGACGTTCTGAAAGCATTGTTCTAATTACGTTTCCTCTAGAACGTATATAAAATATTGATAATGTTAGACCGTTCCAAACATCATTTTAAGAATGGTTTGTCCTAACATTTACATTACCTTTAAATAATGTAATGGGAACGTTCCCTGTTAGCTGGGATTGTGTTTGTTAGATGTACAGCAATTATATTTACTGTTATGTTTGAAACATTAAATATTCGAAAATGTAGTTGTGCAAAGCCACACAAACGATCTTGTCAGAGTGTTTTGATAGCATTTGCATCATTTGCATGTTGATGAAAACAAAATTTCTGAGATTAAATCTCACTGAAGCAGAACTTTTGCATGCTGACATTTTAATCATAATTGTGGACGGGCAGTTGGTTGAATAAATAATAAAATGGAATTATACAAAGACTGTCACTGCCGTATGTGCAAAGAGAAAGACTGCACTGATTTCATGTTTCCAATATAAACCTGTGGATTCTTGATATGTGAGCCAATGATTTGCTGTCGGATTAAAACAAAGCAAATGTTATTTTCTGCAGCATGCATACAAGTGAATGTTGTTCAAGTTTATATTTAGCAAAACAGTGCCACCCGGAGTGTGTGATGGGAATTACACCTCCTGTTGCTGCATCAATAGATGGCGCTATTGCACGAAGTATCAGGTCAGTTACTGCAGGACAGCTTGAGCTCTGGAGGTGGACTGAAATGATCTCATCAGCAGTCTCTACCACAGAGACCTCTACATGTGTTTTGTGAAAGACAGGAAAATTGGTTATCTCGGTTTAATTCAAGCACCCAGTATAGCTAATCGGCAGAGTTCGCTGTGTAATCAGGAGATAAGAGCCATAAGAGAAAAAATACCATCCTCAAGCATTTGAAATTGTTCATTTAAGAAGTGCACTGTGAGCTCTGCAGATTTTTAGCATGATTTACTCATTCTAATGGGCCTTTAGGGAACTAATTGGATCTTGAAGCTCTATAAGGCCTAAATCAAGCCCACCGCTTCAGATAACCGGAGATGCGGTTAGCAGTTTTTCATCTGCTGAGAAATGGAGTTTAAAGAAAGAGAGAGAGTGTGTTAGAAAATCTCCTTTCACACACAGATTCATGTTCTTCATACATTCATATTCTTTCTCTGTCTTTGTCGTTTCACACAAAGCATCGGTCATGAGTGTGTGACTGCCTGTGGATGTGATGCATATATTGGTTTGGCTGTAATTCAAGGCAGGGGATTTAATGTGTGGAAGCGGCGTGCGAGTCATCAGGTCACACAATAATTCAGCAGCTGTTTCCTCTCGCAGATGTAAATAGGTTCCCAAACATTAGCCTGTGGCAATCTCTCCTCGACTGCTTACATCTCTGTATACATATGTTACAGTTGTCATATTAATAATGGCTTTATACAGAGCAGCATTACATACTCTTTTGAGAGAGTAGGACCCAATGTGTTGTCTTTACGTCTTTACTTTATTTCCAATGTGTCTGTTCATTATTAAAACAATTATAATTCTCAGAATGTACAAGCTGGTCTTTTAATGAACATGCACTACAGAAAATGACTTTCTTACTTATTTTTGTCTTGTTTGCCAGTACAAATATCTAAAAACATTACATTTACTGGAGATCCAAAATGACTTTAGATATTATGTCTTGTTTTCTGAAAATGTATGCTTTAAAAAGGCTTTCCCTTTCATTTATTTTTCTTACCACATTGGTGATTTTTTTTTTTCTTGTTTTATAATGAACTAACTTAATATTGATACTTTTTTTTTTTTTTTTAAAAAAGACTTTTCTTTTTGTTCCTAAATCAAGCCCACCGCTTCAGATAACCGGAGATGCGGTTAGCAGTTTTTCATCTGCTGAGAAATGGAGTTTAAAGAAAGAGAGAGAGTGTGTTAGAAAATCTCCTTTCACACACAGATTCATGTTCTTCATACATTCATATTCTTTCTCTGTCTTTGTCGTTTCACACAAAGCATCGGTCATGTGTGTGACTGCCTGTGGATGTGATGCATATATTGGTTTGGCTGTAATTCAAGGCAGGGGATTTAATGTGTGGAAGCGGCGTGCGAGTCATCAGGTCACACAATAATTCAGCAGCTGTTTCCTCTCGCAGATGTAAATAGGTTCCCAAACATTAGCCTGTGGCAATCTCTCCTCGACTGCTTACATCTCTGTATACATATGTTACAGTTGTCATATTAATAATGGCTTTATACAGAGCAGCATTACATACTCTTTTGAGAGAGTAGGACCCAATGTGTTGTCTTTACGTCTTTACTTTATTTCCAATGTGTCTGTTCATTATTAAAACAATTATAATTCTCAGAATGTACAAGCTGGTCTTTTAATGAACATGCACTACAGAAAATGACTTTCTTACTTATTTTTGTCTTGTTTGCCAGTACAAATATCTAAAAACATTACATTTACTGGAGATCCAAAATGACTTTAGATATTATGTCTTGTTTTCTGAAAATGTATGCTTTAAAAAGGCTTTCCCTTTCATTTATTTTTCTTACCACATTGGTGATTTTTTTTTTTCTTGTTTTATAATGAACTAAACTTAATATTGATACTTTTTTTTTTTTTTTTAAACAAGACTTCTCTTTTTGTATTTCACAGAAATCCATGTGGGTTTAGAACCTGAGTGTGAGAAAATAATGACAGATTTTCTTTTGAGTTAACGATTCCTTTTAGGCATCAAATCACACTAATGAGGTGACAATTTAAGTTGTTACATGTTTCCATTTTTGTCTGTCCTGTCATGAAGGCTTCATGCAGACAATGTCTTATACGATGCCTGTTCATGTTCACTATTAGCTGTCAGATGTGGTCTGTTGTGAGTTTATTTTTCATCTTTCCTAAACTTCGTTTAACATTAGCGCTGACAAGAACATGAGAACATGAAGCAAAACATCTGCAGTCAGTCTCTACACACTAGCTTTTTAACCAGTTTAGATCAAGCAAATATTAAAAAAAATGGTCATTGTTTTTTCAAACAATTCATTTCTTTTAATGTCAGACAGGCACATGATCACATAATTCAACTTTTTTTTTTTTCATGTAGCTTTTTGCCTTTGTCTCCAGGATACATTAACTATTTCTTATGAGCACTTGTGTTGAATGAGACAGACACCTTCTTTATAGTGTGAATGTTTGGTTTGCCCAACCTTGCCTCTTTTATGAATCGTTCCAGACATCACTGTAACAATGCAGCAAACTAGATCCAGACGGGTGTTTTATACCTCAGTATCGTTCATGTACAAGGTGAAGTGTCAAATGGCCTGTTTGAGAATCACATAAACCTAATAGGTTGAGATAAATTCTGTTTACCCACACATGCCTTTAAACAGCGCCCTTTACCTCCCCTTTAATTAGGTGCTGAAAAATAACGAGATGTTAATGAATCGTTCCTAGTATCCTATGCCTAACAGATAGCCTTTAATTATTCCGCACTCTTCCATCTTCCTTTCCTCCAGCAAAACAGCCAGCTGTCATGTAAGACACTGAAGAGTTACAGCTGTCATCAGGAGTTTGATAAAGCTGTAACCCACCACTCTCACAACACTTTTTCTACCATTTGACCCTGTGCTGGGAAATATATTAACACTGCTGTATCTGCACAGGGGAATCCAGCAAGTGCTGATGCTTTGGAAATGTAGGCCTGATAAGAGGCAGCGCATACTTGACATGAGCAGGCCACAAACTTGCAGCTGGCTTAAATATGCTCCATATTATTCAGTGGGGATGTGATGCTGAGGTAAAGTGTGCGTAGCTTTATCTTTTTACATGTAGAAAACACTGTAATGCTGCTTTGACACAGTCAGTGTTATATAAAGCGCTATAACGGTGACTTGACTTGACTATATGTCGAGATGTGTTAAACAGCAACATTTATGAAACGTGACAAAAAATGTAAACATAACCTACAAAAATAATACATTCTTTTTGGCCAACATATATTGTTAATAATGAACCGTATAAAATAACAACATTGCATTGTGATAGAAATGTAAGAACCTGACACTAATGAAATGTCACCATTGTCCTGAAAATGTAAGATGTGTGTCTCCCGTGTTTGCACATCTGATTGAAATCATCAGCTCATTAGCAGAGAGATGCATGACCTGAATTGGTCTGTCAGATAAGGGCTATGTAAGTAAATCCAATTAAGTTTTCTTAATTAAGACACATGTTTAAATACAAGCATGTATACAGTTGGGCTTTCATGACAAGTTAACACCTTTGCACCTTCTAATTACGTTAATATATATAAAAATATTGCTATATTAAATGAACTAAAATGTTAAATTGTAAAATGCATCATGGTAATGATTTTTACTGTATGTAATTAAAATAAAGATTAAAAATTGTAAAGAGATAACTGAATCAATATTGTGAATAATGAGAATTACTAAATAAAAAATATCAAAATACACAAGGCAGTTATTTATTTTCTCAAACATACTTAAAGGTTAGTAAGATTTATTTATTTTTTTAAAGAAATTAATACATTTATTCAGCAAGGACACATTCAATTGATCAAAAGTGACAGTAAAGAGTAAAGACATTATAAATGTCACAAAAGATTTATATTAAAAAAAAAATGCTTTTCTTTTGAACTTGGTGTTCAGTACATAATCCTGAAAAAATGTATCACAGTTTCTGCAAAAATATGAAGCAGCACAACTGTTTTCAATACATAAGTTAAGTAAAGTTTTTAATTACTAGTTATATCGTTTTTTAGAAGCTACACAACAGCCACTTGATCATCTACATCAGGGCTGCCCAAACTCGGTCCTGGAGGGCCGGTGTCCTGCAGAGTTTAGCTCCAACTTGCCTCAACACACCTGCCGGGAAGTTTCTAGTATGCCTAGTTGATTAGCTGGTTCAGGTGTTTCTAATTGGGGTTGGATCTAAACTCTGCAGGACATCGGCCCTCCAGGACCGAGTTTGGGCAGCCCTGATGATCTACATTCTTTAACAGGGCACTCATCACGCGCACACTGCTCCGCTCGTTGAGTGTTTACGGTAGCTCGCGCCTCTCGTCCTGAGTGAAACTAGTAGTTAATCGCTCATTTCGTGAGTGTAGGTTGACAGCTCTCTCCTTGTTGCTGAGTCGTCCCGGTACTTCACGTCAAGATTATGGGCTTTGATCTAGACCGTTTTGAAGGTCCTGTGGACCCGGACTTAATCTGTAAACTGTGTGGGAAGGTTTTAGAAGATCCTCTCAGCACTCCGTGCGGACATGTCTTCTGCGCCGCGTGCGCGCTCCAGTGGCTCGCCAAAGTCGGCAGCTGCCCTGTCCAGTGCCAGAAGATCTCCACCAAAGAGCTGAACCACGTCCTGCCCCTAAAAAACCTCATTCTCAAGCTGGACATCAAATGCGACCACCGTGAACGAGGCTGCAACCGGGTGATGAAGCTCCAGCATCTGCCAGAGCACGCGGAGGCGTGCGAATTCTTTCCGGTCAGATGCGAGAATGAAGGATGCGACGCGGTGCTCAACTTGAGGGATGTGGCCTCACATATGCGGGAGAGATGCGAGCACAGGGCGGTGGAGGACTGTAAGGATGGATGTGGGCTCGCGCTGACCCTCAAGGAGAGGTCGGAGGACCACAGCTGTCTCCAAGCTCTTAGGACACACAGCGGTCTCCTCCAAACCAAAGTGCTGAGTCTGGAGAAGGAGCTGAAGCGCCAGTCGCTGAGCTTCAGTAAGAGGGAGAGATCCCTCCTCTCCAAACTCTCCGCGCTCCACTGCGAGCTGCACATCACAGCGCTCACATTTCAGAAGAAAATCACCGAGTACAAGAACAGGATTGACGCGCTGTCAAGCAGCTGGATGCCTCTCGATAAGGTCAGTAGGCTATATCACGTTGTGAATTGAGTGAACAATGTAACAGAAATCATCCCTCTAAAACTGGAAGCTTAAGTCTAAGTTTGTAAGTCAAATCAAAGTGACAACCTCCAGCGAAGTTAATTACCTTTAACTTTGAATTTAATTACTGATCAAGTTGAAACTGGGAACTCGAGTAGACCTGAAATTATTGTGACAAGTTAAATCCATGGAAACAAAGGTATTGTCAAAAAATTTTACTCAAAAGTGCAGATTAATACTACTGACAAGGCCTACTATGAAAGTTTTGTGGAAAACAACGATAAAGGGTGGATAAGATGGACTTCATTTAACATTGAAATAGTGGGGCATGTTGGGACAATGTGTACAAGCTGACACTTTTTTTTGAGCAGTAACTTTTGAAATATGGAATATTGCATAAAATATGCAATATTATAGGCTAATTAATATCCCTCATGCCATTCTTGAAAACAAATGGAAACATAGAGAAATTGTTAAACCATTGGCATGGAAATTACAATTAATTTTATTATACTGTATAAAGTTCTTATTGTATTGTTGACATTTGCTTCAAGTGGTTTTGTGTTCTCTTGGGGGGGGGCTTAATCTACAACACTTATATGATACGATTGGAAAAAGATCTCGATTTTTACTAAAACTTGTACACTTTAGTCGAAGTTAAAAGTCAATTCTGCCACATGTACAGCACATACAGAAAATTGAAATTGCATTATTCTCAGACCCTTTGGTGGATATAATACTAAACGCTAACGGTAGAATATAAAAATACAAGTAAATACGGATTAATATATAATATACAACTATATAAAAATAAGGACATTCAAAAAAGGATAGATGAAGTAGCACATGATATATATATATATATATATATATATACATACACACTTTAAGACAAAAATGCAAAAATTATACGTACACTGCTTGTCACTGAGGCAGTGCCAGAGGGACATCTTTGTACTGTTCACACCTAAAAGGTTCATAGCAGTGCCTAAAAGGGATGGTCGACCCAAAAATGAAAATTCTGTCATCATTGTTCCAAACCACTATGACTGACTTTTCTTCTGTGAAACTTGAGAGAAGATATTTTAAAGAATGTTGGTAACCAAGCAGTTTCCATTCCCATTGACTTCCATTATATTTTTTGACTATACAATGGAAGTCAACAGGAACTGAAACTGTTTGTTTACCAACATTCTTCAAAATATCATCTTTTGTTTGCCGCAGAAGAAAGTCATACAGGTTTGGAACAACATGAGGGTGAACTATTGCTTACTACTACTCTAAATATACGAATATGCAACTTTTAGAGGTAGATAAGGTACACCAACTGTCTTTTTAATGGTACTGTCCCAGTGACAAGCAAACATTTTGCACAATTTTTCTAGCAGTGTATAGTTGATACAGTACCTACTCTTGTGACAACTTCTTTGTTACAACTAGCCCCAGTCTCTCATCATAATGAAATGGTTGTTGGAATCCACTTGTTGTTGTTGTTTAAATCTGCACCTATGTGAAGAAGCGTTTATATGAAGTACTTTTATATAATACGATTTTACTGGAGATTGATCCACACTGAGATTTCTCTCAAGACTCTCTCTTAACTGAAAACACTTCACTGCCACCAAGCCAACATTGTCAGTTCATTTTCATGTCAGTTTAAAGCATTCACACTTGAATGATCTAGATTTGAACAAGTGAAACAAAACTTGAACGTCTTCACTCTGTATTCAAATGCTTTCACGTAATTACACTGCCTCCCATGATCATATTCAAGCAATCTGATAGTGAGTGAATGGTCTGTGAAACCAACAAAATTAAGACTTAAGTCTAATTGATTTGACAGGAGGCATGTCTTGTGGACTTCAAGGATATAATATGTAAACAAAAGAGTCCCTTTCTGTTCTCTCCGCGCTGTGGTTGAGTTCGACACTAATCAAGAGCTCATGATGCTCGTTTCTCTCAGTGTGACAGATTTCCGCCTGCAGCTGCCATTTCAGCGGGGATGCCACTGCTAGGACTGTTTGACAGACAGCTCACTTAAGTTCAGATATTTTAAGGCTATCTTAAATCTGTCATTCTTGATAAGTCACAGGCCCTGCCTTGATTTTCTCTCGGCCACATCTGCCTTATGACAGCTGATCAAACCCAGCTGCTGAGAGATTTTGACATCTGTCATAAAGTAGTATTACAAATATGGATTTAACTTTACTCGCCTTTCCCTTGTACATAACAAATATGATTAAATATTACTATTAAATTGAGTTTAGCAATACCTAGGGTCTAAAGTAAATCTTTTTCCACACCTGCTGCTGATGGCGAGTGAATTTACAGGCCGAAAATTCACTTACCAGCCATAAATATTTATATTTTTTCCCTAATCTAAAGGAAGGCAGTGTGATTTAATTTCTCTGTAATTTCTTCTACACACTTCACTGTGTCCTGAGTGTGGTGAACACCTGGCCACATATTCATAAATAATTTTTTTTAGACATTTATAGTACCTTGACTGTGATTTTGCCAGGTGTCTCTGAGGGTGTGATTTGTCTCAACTGCTTGATATGTGAAAATCCCCTGAATCTCATGTGGCTTTGCCGTTTCATTAGGTAGCTAATGGAGAGAGCCCTGCTTCTTAGGGGAGAGATGGTTAGTAGGGTCAGTGAAGCTGTTGAAACCTGCTGTAGCAGTCTGTTGCAGCATCTGAAATATGTAATTTCTCCTTTCTGTATATCTCTTTCTGTCCTATCTCTCTAACACAGGGTGAAGAAACAAGGAGCCTCAAAGTGACCCTCCAAAGAACATCAGGATCTCTTGGATTCAGTATCATTGGAGGAAGATTGTGTGGGGTATGTAAGCTTACTGTGCAAAGTTCTACCATGTAAGATGCATTTAGATCAAGCACCAAAAAGGACACAAAAGCACCTTAAAAGTATCCAAAAAAAGTAGTCCATATCACTTACATACACTATATTTCAAGTCTTCTGAAGCCATTTAATAGCTTTGTGTGAGAAAAAGCTTGAAATTTAGGTTGTTATTAACTGATAATCTTTGAAAAACATGCTTTTGAGCCATGTTCACCATTTACTTGCATGATATGGAAATAATCAGCTTGGGCACTCTATAGTTAGTGCTATAATTAACTAATTTTGAATTATAATGGCAAAAGAAAGTTCTGAAATGTACATTATGTAATTGAATTCAGGTCGACGGGACACTGCCATTGAATTGCCATTGAAATGACTGTGGAAAAGTATCACAATCAACCTGAATTCACCCTGTTTATATATACTGTATATAAATGACAGAAATAAAAACATAATGCTATGGGTGACATTTTAAAACGTGGGTTAGTTCGTCTTTTAGCCACAGAAGGCTTTTGTGCAGTCTTTCCTAACTCAACCAACCCTTTCATTGTAAGAAAGAAAAACAAAATCAGCAACTGAGCCACATGTAAAAAGATAATTGCAGATTGCACAGTTTGAGCTCCACACATTTCCCTCGAGTACATTGTGTGAAATGCGAGCGTGGGAGCCATTAAATTCTCACATAGATTGTGTCCAAGTGGAGAGGAGAGAGCAAGCTGTGGGTTTGGCTTTCACTCACATCGCATTCTCTTCTCTAATCTAGTGGAGAATCACCACAGGCTGTTTACCACCTGTTCAGTCTTAATGGACAGCCGTTAACCTTTTTGCCATGCAAGTTTATGCACGCTGTACATACATTTATGCATAGAGCGCGTGCCCTTGAGTCAGGCTCATGTTCCATTCAGAATTAAGTTGAGAGTGCCTTTTATCTTTCAGTTTAATTCCTAGAATGGAGCCAAACAACATGAATGGGGCTTACACAATAATAGAAAAGTATCTGTTCTTCTTTTGTTGAATTAATTGAATCTTCTGTTGTGTGACTGACTGTTTTAAATTTCGTTGAATTACAATTCAGCAAATTCCACTTCTTGACATTCCTTATTTTATTTTATGATTTTATTTCATTTTATTTATTTTTTATTACATTTTAATATATAATGAAGGATTTTATTTTATTTTATTATAATATTTTATTTATTATTTCAAAGGTTTATGTTCGAAGCCCATCCATTTTGGCTAATATATTTTGTATTTAATATATTGTATTTCTGCTGTCATTATGTAATAATGACTAAGCTGCTTGTTTTCAAACTTTTTGTTGTAACTGTATGTTTACAGTTACAGTTATGCATTTAGCATTATTCATTTAGTATGTTCTTCAATAACAACAATAGTTATGGATCTTTTGTTATTAGTTATTGATTTAATAGTTATTGATAGTTTATGGTACTTTAAACATTTAGATATGAATTTGATGATTTTAATATATCAATAATACGTTTTATTAAAACTTTTAAATGTTTATTTGTTTGTTTTTAAATACTTTTTAGTAATTCTAGAGCCACCTTGTGACTCTGCCGAGGCCCCCTGGTTGAGAAACTCAGTCATAAATGGAAGAATATCTAGCAATTTATTGATTTCTTTATGCAAACTGAATTTAAACTAATTTCAGCTAAACTTTATTTGAATTAACTAGTCTAATTTTCAACATTTGCTTCTATCTAAGGAACCAGAGCAGCATTGGGATTTCAGTGATGGCATCTATGTATCCAAGATAGTGGAAAACGGAGCAGCTGACAAGGCTGGACTGCATGTTCATGACAGGATCATTGAGGTTTGTCAGTTGATTTTATGAATGCAGAATTTGCTTTTAAATGGCAGGTAGCGTAAGTCCTTTGCAAAGTTTGGAAAGTTTTTTCTTAGACCGGATGAAGGCCAAAATGCTGGATGCACTCAAACTCCACACTGTGGAAGAAAAAGGTCACCAAGACAGCCACTAGACAGATGAAAGCCAAAGGAGATGGACATCATACCGCTAGTCTGAGCTGCTCAACTGGTGCCAGTGTTTTCACAGTCTGTCTGTTAGATTTGTCAGATCTAGTCAGACTAACAATGTTGGCGCCATTGTAGGTTGATTTCACACTGGGCAGACTTCTTTAAAATGGGTGTTAGTCTGTTCATCCAGCAGTACGGTTTCAGATTTTCAACCGGAACAAAGTGTTTCATATATAAAAGAGAATGTTTTCTATTAGGGCACATAACAATGACAACACAACATCAAGATAGATCTACAAAATGTGACATCTGTGCCCATCCAGAATGCTGTTAAAACATCGGCTTTGTCATTGAATGTCTAAGAAAAAACCCATGTTTTCATTGCCTTTTTCATTTCATTGGCCTCTTATATGAGCAGAGCAGAGTAATGATGATTTCTTTCTTGACTCGCTTTGTCTCATGTGGGCTCTTTGCCATTTGTCTGACATGAACATAATAATGGCAGCAGTGCCTTTAGAAATCTGTGCATCGTACTCTATTTGTTCCCCAAAGAATGCATGATACAACTGTTGGTTTCAAAGAGAAAGTCAGCCATGTAGCTCTTGTGGTGGTCTCAGGGTTCACTTTCATAAACAGAGAAAGTACAACTTGTTCAGAGATGACGTTTTAAACGTGTATGCTGTTATTTTTTTTTTTGTGTGTGAAGCACTAAAAGAGAAATGATAAATTATAATAAAAGTAATTAATATGAATTCTGTGGTGTATTGCAGGTTTTCTGAAGCCATGAGATTGGATTTTTAATGAATAATGACTTGATTTTCGTTCTTTTACTCCTACAAAGTTGTTGTGGTACATTGAATACTTGGAATAGAGCTCACAAAGTCAAATAGACAACATTTCTTTTCGTTCTTTTCTTGTGTTTTTTGTTTGTTTAGGTTAGGTTAGGTGTGTGGTATAGCAGTAAAATCTGCTTGCCTTGTCACATTGCACTGACATTTCGATGTGTTTGTGGACCGATTACCTAAAGGCTTTCCTACATATGTTAAAAGACATACCCAGGTGATTCACATACAGTAATCATGTTTGTGACATCTTGTAAATCTGGAAAAACAAACTATTGGAATGTTTTTCTGCTGAGTTAATATGCACGGGCAGGACAGCTGCAAGCACATTATTTTCCTCCTTCAGGTTGTGGGGTTAAGAAAGCATTCCTCCGCTTATACTTTCATTAAGCGCACCGGTGTGTGGCGAAAACAATTGCTGTGAGCCAATTCAGAGGTTAAGACCACCAGCCTGGGAGGTCAGTGTCAGCAGGATAGCGATGATATTTTAGCCTGCAAAGTTGATAAAATGTGCTTTGAACTTACATCTCGCATTAGGGGGTCTGTTGCATCTTACAGGAAATCTAGGGTAGAAGACAGCGATCCGGGTCGGAGCGGGTTTGGAAGAAATAAGAAATATGTTTAGAGGGAAATTCTTTCTAGAACTTGATTTTGATTTTCCTGAAGAAAATAGTCATTCTCAGGCTCTCTGTAGCTTAGGCCTTGTCTTTGAACCTGACAGACCACAAAATAACTCCCCTCAAGAAAAGAGATTCAGAAGAAAATCACTCCTGTGTTCTCAGAAAACTCCGACTATGATCTATCAGTGAAAAGCCTGTGGGACCAAAAGGCCACTGAGACTAGGATGTGTCCTTGTCTAATTGTCTAATGTTCGTTTATGACCTGGGTGCTTTATGTAAAGGTCTACCTCAATTTCACTCTATTCATTTGAGAAACAGTGTTGAGACAGACGACTTTGATCTCGGTGTGCTGTTTATGCGGGTTAAACCCTGTCTCGACTTCAAATCTCCAACTGCTGCTTAGAATAATCACAACATGTGGTGAATTAGATTAAAGATACAGAGAAAAACATCAGAAAGGATCATGGAAAGATTAGAGAAATGAGGAAACGGCTCTGACAATGGTCACTGAGCCGAAAGCAAGCTCAGTGAATGAAGGTAATGCAAACTCTGCTGAGCCTTAGGACGGAAAACTGTGCTGTTGTACAGCTTGTAAGTTACATAATGCAGTTGCTGTTCTTATTTCATATGAGTGGTCTTGCCACATTGTTCTTTTTTTTTTTTTTTTTTTAAACTGTTTTTTTTTTTTTTTTTTTTTTTTTAGACTGCTTTTTGTTCTTTTTTTGTTTTTGTTCAGACGTTTGGGGTTGGTAAGATTTTTTAAATGTTTTTGAAATAAGTCTCTTAAGCTTATCAAATCTGCATTTATTTGATCAACTATACAGTAATATTGTCAAATATTATTGCAATTTATATTAACTGTTTTCTATTTTAATATATATTTTATAATGTAATTTATTCCTGTGATGCAAAGCTGATTTTCAGCATCATTACTCAAGTCTTCAGTGTCACGTGATCCTTCAGAAATCACTCTAATATGCTGATTTGCTGCTTAAGAAACATTTCTTATTATCAATGTTAAAAATTGCTTAATTTTTGTGGAAGCCGTGACATTTTTTTTCAGGATTTTTAGAAGAATTGAATGTTCAAAAGAACAGCATTTAAAGTTTGTCAATTAACTGAGACTTGTTATAGCACTTGCATAGCATTGCTCTCTTGTTGGTTTTGATTGCTTCCATTGTCCTCATTTGTAAGTCGCTTTGGATAAAAGCGTCTGCTAAATGACTAAATGTAAAATTCATCAATATGTTTGCTCATATCATGGGTTTTTATCTGATGGTTATGATTTTAGGTTGTAGTTGAAGAATACTGTACTTTCATATGTTAATTCTTTTGGCTTCATCTGATGTTTTATGGCAGAAAATTTCAAAGCCATATATATATATATATATATATATATATATATACATACACACACACACACACACACACACACACACACACACACACACACATACCATATTTAAGCCGTTTCTAGTCAGGTCATGATGACTGTGAAATGTTCTTCTCATATTCACATGCAATGCATTTACAATAATTATAGTTAAGTGTGTTTGAAACTAATGAGATTAAATTGAAGAATGTGTTTCAGCAACAGAGTTTCTTGAAAACTGATGTACAACTCCACTCAGCTGCAGCAAACGATTCATTAGACCCTGAAAAAAGGAACAAAAAGCTATTCATTCAGTTCAAACACATGGTTTGGAGTTATATGATTAGAAACATCACAGGGATGTTAAATGTGGATGCCCTGATGGGCCGTATAAGGACATGTGGTAGCTTTGACCTATTTCACCCTCTATTCTGTCAAATGTTGACGGCAGCACATTTAACACCAGCATTTACACTGGAAACAACCTCAAGAAGTCTGAGACTTTGGGGTCTGAATTGCATGATTTGACTATATCTTATGACATACAATTGTATGATTTTAGCATGCTGGTATCTGCATAGTAAGCATCTGACTTGAAAGTAGAGTTATTTTTGAGCTGTGAAGTAATGGCAGCAGGCATTTTTACTGGGTCTAAGTGCAGATCTCCCCCACACTAGGGCTGCACGATTAATCGCATGCGATATTTAACGCGCTATATATATATATGGCTTTGAAATTTTCTGCCATAAAACATCAGATGAAGCCAAAAGAATTAACATATGAAAGTACAGTATTCTTCAACTACAACCTAAAATCATAACCATCAGATAAAAACCCATATATATGTATATATATATATATATATATATGTATATATGTATTGGCTATTACCTACGTCATAAAACAATAAGATGGAATGAAGATCAGAATTGACATTAGATTATTAATTTGATATAGTAATCTCAAAACATCCATAAACAAAACCAGGGAAATGAGTTTCCCATCAGTCAGGCAGATCTATAAACATTCCTCTGGTAATTTATCATCAAATGATTCATGTGTTGTTCATGCTGTCTTGTGTCAGAGATTAGCTGATGTAAATA
Organism: Sinocyclocheilus anshuiensis; assembly: GCF_001515605.1. NCBI lineage: Eukaryota > Metazoa > Chordata > Actinopteri > Cypriniformes > Cyprinidae > Sinocyclocheilus > Sinocyclocheilus anshuiensis. The sequence continues at coordinate 124,288 of NW_015537959.1, forward strand.
TTATGTGTCATTGACCCGTGTACACACAAAGGTTTATGAGAGGCAACACGTTTAATGCCAGAGTGTATCATATCAGGGTGTTTTAAGTCTTTCTTGGCCATTTTGTGCTCATCTGGGATCCCCAATTACAAAAACATTAAATATGCTATAATTACTATGTAAGTTAATTTATTTTGCTCTGATTGTCTAAAGCAATTGAAATTGCTTCCTCCTTTCACAGACTCAACAAAATGACTTTTGAACTAAAATTAAACATTTGCACATGCACACAAATATGCTGGTTATGAAATCATGGATATGAAGATAAAAGTCTATGTTGGAAGTGATTTAAACACAATCAGTAATAACCAAATTTAACTGAAATTAATTAAACTGAAGTTAACTTTGTATATTTCCTTCAGAAAGTTACCATGGTAATCATTATTTCATTGTTTGTGACCTATACTTACAAAAACATTGCCCTAAATTATTGTTCTGTACAATAACAGATTTCACTCCTGTAACATACAGGAGTGAAATTAGGATGATTCACACAGCTTTAACCATATAGCCACACAACTTTATACCTAGATACTAGGGCTGTGCGATATGGACAAAAAAAACCTATCGGGATTTCTTGATCAATTTTGCGATTTCGATTTTAATCACGATTGTGACACACACAGACATGCTTTACAGTCATAAATGCATTCAGTGTGAATTTGAAACATATTTCCAAAAGAAACCCAATTAGAGCTTTATCAAAAAGCTGTAACATGTCTCTAGAACAGACATAAGGCAAATAATCACTAAGTAAAGGTGTAACAAAATGTCTCTAGAATACACATATGGCAGGGGGAAAAAATCCCGTGTCCAGGGATTTTTTTTTTGCCATGCATTGGTCATAGAGCTCTTTGTGGCGTTGCCTCAGATGTTGAACTAGATTTGTTGCGCCAAGTTCACACGTACTCCGTCTGCAGCGCGTATACAGTATGTGTACGCGGTGCAGAAGCAGCACAGACTCATTTTGCTTTCGCACAGGACGCGTTTGCAGTCCGCTCCTGATCCGCGGCTGTTTACCACAAACACAACATTTATCCATTATTTTGATTTCAAATCCAAACGTTGTTTCTGAAAATGCTTTTTCAGCATTGTGATTCTCTTTTATCACAGTACAGTAATACAATCTTTCATAGACATATTCACGTTTAAATTCGATAAATATAACTTTAAGTACCACAACGAGTGCCATCTATTATTGCCTTGTTTATCTAAAAGTGCACTTTTCCTTGTTTTAAATCTAGCCAAGAAGCCATGTGTTGACTGTGAAACAGTAGACTTTAATTATATGCATTTATGGTGTAATTACTACATTTCCGTGTCAATCCATGTTAATTTTTACCGCGAATAATGCTAGACGCCGTGCGGAAACGATCGCAGCATGACTGCTGCAGACGCACCGCTCCCGGAGCGCACTGCCGGACCGCAATCGCATGCATTGTGAACGCTCTGATCCGTTAACATGGGCGCGGACAAAATACGCACCACAGACGGAGTGTGTGAACCCGGCGTTACGTTTGTATGCCTGCCCGGTCTGTTCTGTTCTCGTGCTCCATTTAGGCGCGCTGCATTCTGATTTGTTCGGATAGCATACTGTGGGAGGTCGGGGGCGCGGAAAATCGTGCTGTAAAGCGATTTAGAAATCGCGCATGCTCAAATCGCGATTTTATGACGATTCAATTAATCGCACAGCCCTACTAGATACTAAAAAAACTTGGTGGTATGATGGTAAATTTAGACATGCGTTTATAGTGCCAGAACTGTTGGCTTGGCAAGCTCACTTTGAAAAGTCTGGAACAGAGAAGCTCTTGTGCTCCACAGATTTGACTGCTTGTGCCTCTCAGGGAAGGAAAAATGTGAGAAACCCCCCTCAGTGGCCTGCAGTGCAATGTTTTACACTTAAAATTCTCTTAGAAACCTAAAAATAAAGACTCCGAATACATGTGTCATGTAGAATGTAAGTCTTTGTTTTTATTAAATATAGATTGACACACTAAGATGTTTGAAAGATTAATAACGCCACCTATCTCTCAAATGGCCCATTGACAATCCAAATTGAGATTGTAGACAGTGTCAATGGTCCATTTGAGAGATAGGTGGCGGTAATGCACTTATAAGCAGGGCCTAATTTCTGTCATATAAATAATAGGATACAAACGGACTGAAAAGGTCAGAGCAGTGTGATGGCCAGCTTGTCCCTAGACACGGCTCTAATAACTTTTAACTGAGAAGATTTTGCTGCTTCATTTCGGAAGATTAACTTTCCCCTTCTTTATTCTTCATAACTCGAGAATGCGGCGACACATACCTGGGGTTACGCCGCCTAAACGGTGCAGTGAAGTATTGTTTCGGCTGTACACATACACTGAGCCGCTATAGACAGCTCACCAGTAGCGCTTCAACGCACGAAAACACACAATTATGTCAAAATGCGCAGTTTTGGCGAATTACCTTGTAAACGTAGTCTTAAATTTTGTCTGGTTGTTATGATCAGATGATGCTGCTAAAAAGAACATTATTTTGTGTATTTGGTGTAAGGAAATGTGTTTATGCGGTTTAAGGTTCAAAAAACACATTATTTTCCACATACTGTACATTATTGTTTCTCCTCTATGCCCCGCCTTTTTGAAACGCGTTGATTTTTACAAAGCTCATCGGTCTGAAAAAGCGAGGTTTGCTGTGATTGGCCAGCTATCCAATGCGTTGTGATTGGCCAAATACCTCAAGCGCGAGACGGAAATGTTATGCCCCTCACATACTGTTGATGCCGTGTCCCGGCCGGAGCGACGAGACAAAAACATTAAAA